>NW_006408550.1:21183611-21185288 GCF_000296735.1 Chrysochloris asiatica | reverse complement strand
CCTGTATAGGGTTTCCGAGGAGCAGCTGGTGAGCTTGAACCACAGACCTTGCAGTTCAAATGGCTTTGCAGTCTGGTGCATTAACCCACAGCGCCACACCTGGACTCCATAGCAACCCTATAAGGGAATTGTAAATCTGTACAGGACCAGATGGACTCATCTTTCTACTGCAGAGTGGCTGGTGGATCTGAACTGCTGACCTTGCAGTTAATAGTCCAACAGGTAACCCACTACACTCCCAGGGCTGCGTAATTATCTGCATTTGTTGTTGTTAAGTGCCGCCGAGTCTGTTTCAACCCAAAGCGACCCTGTTTAGTGTTTCCAAGGAGAGGCTGGTGAGTTTGAACCGCCAACCTTGCAGTTCAAACCAACTTTGCAATGGAGCGTATTAACACACAGCACCACACCAGGACTCCAATTCTCTACATTTTGTTGTTGTGAAGTACTGTGGAGCCGATTCCAACCCATAGCAACCCTCTATAGAGTTTTCTAGTAGAGCTGGTGAACTTTAACCACCAAATTTAACCACAAACAAGTGACTTTGCAATCTGACGAATTAGTCCACAGCGCCAACCAAAGACTCCAATTCTCTACATCGCCATTATTACATCAAATAATTTTTCTTGTGTGTATTTTGCGTGTTTTGCTTCTATCCCTCTATTTTTGGTGTGGCACTGTGGGTTAATGCAGTGGACTGCAAGGTCGCTTTAAATCACAATGTCAGCGGTTCAAGCTCATCAGTCATTCCTTGGAAACCCTACCCGGGGTCACTATGGCTGGGAACTGACTCCACAGCACTGAACAACAACAACAAACATTTAACATAAAATCCATGAATATGGAGAATTTGTCAATATTCTTCAAAAGAACCAAAACTATATGAAAATGTACACCAGGTTCAGATGACATTGTAGCTGCCTTCTCGACTCCAGAGATAAAGGTTAGGCAAAGGGGGGAGTAAAGGGGTGAGGATGGTTGGAGACTCATTAGCCTGTACAATGTATAGTCTGTGGAAAGACCTAGCAGAGACCCAAAACACATGGCTTCACTGAGAGCATTTGCTAACTTCCAAGGTGCAAACATTTGTACCCTGGTCAGCGCCCACCTGGCATCACTGAATAAATGACTGAGTAATGAGTGCAATCCCATCACACAATACACCAGCGTGGTGTGGAGTAACACAACATTCTGTAGTATTTTCACTATACGGATGCTTTAGATATAAACAACCATCAGAGCACAAGTATTTGTACAATGTTGCTGTTGTTCTTAAATGCTGTAGACTTGGTTCCAACTCATGGCAACCCTGTGTAGGTTTCCTAGGAAAGGCTGATGAGTTTGAACCTCTAGCCTTGTGGTTAGTTGTCCCGTGCTTCTCCTACAGCACCACACCAGGACTCCGATAGTAAAATGGAGTAAAATAATTACTTGATATATTTTGAGAACGGATTATGATTATGTTTAATATATTTACTTTATATATAATGTATTTAGAAAGGTTTTAGAATTTAATATTTTATAATGGCTCTGGTAGCGTAGTGGTTACGAATCGTGCTGCTAATCTCACGGTCAGCAGTTTGAAACTACCAGCTGTTCCGCAGGAGAAAGATGAGGCTTTCTGCTCCTGTAAAGATTTACAGCCTCGGAAACCCTGTACAGGGTCACTATGAGTTGGAA
>NW_006408550.1:21180244-21182838 GCF_000296735.1 Chrysochloris asiatica | reverse complement strand
CTGGGACCAACATACTTCTGGGTGTGTTGTTGTTGTTGTAAAGTGACATCAAGTCGTTTCTGACCCATAGCAACCCTGTATAGGGTTTCCAAGGAGCGGCTCATGAGCTTGAACCACCAACCTTGTGGTTCAAACCGACTTTGCAGTCCGGCACATTAACCATTGTTTATATAATGGAATGGGATGGAAGTAAATTGTTTGCTTACTTTTATTTAAAAATTGTTTTATTTGAAGTCAGTTCTAGTAATTGCAAGTCAACCTGCAATAAGCAGTTTTTCAAGTTGTCAATGAATCCAAAGAAATATGACAAAGAATCCATGGTTCTATTGATTTAAATGGCATAGAATAAGTGGAAACTAATGATAGAACTAGCATTGAAATTGATCATACATTGAGAAAGATAACAGAAGTTTATTGAACAAAGTCCCACAGGGGACAATTCCAAATAGAAATCAAAATTTAAATTGAAGAAGGAACGCCTCTGTGTGAATACTCAAGATGACCGCAATAAAAGGATGTAACTCTAAGATCAAAGTGCCATTGAAAACCACACTTGACACTTAATGTAATACATCCTAGTCACTGAGGAATTCCTGATTCATTCCACACAAGAGTAGAGGTGGAGTTCACAGTTTAAAAAGAAAAAAAGTAAGGGCTATAGAAAATGTGTGGAATCCTGGTGTAGTGCTGTAGGATAAGCTCTGGACCACAGCGCTGGTTTGAATCTCAAGGTTGGCAATTCAAACTCACCAGCTGCTCTTCAGAAAGTCTGTATGGGGTTGCTATGAGTAGCAACCAACTCGACTGATACTTAACAAAAACATGGGAAATGTATAAATGGTTTCATCATATTTAATAGGACTCTTGAGAAATAAGTTTATGGGTTTGGGGAAACAAAATTAGACAGATACTTGGGAGGTTTGTATTCTGGTTAAATAATTATCTTATGACACGAAAGATTTTTCTAAAGAACATCTACCTTTCTCTATACCTACACTTTCTGTTATTCTTATCTTTTTAATTCTTGGTGATCAAACTAGACAATAGAATAAACCAAATAGTCAGAAAGGGCTCAGATTTACCCTGAAAGAAATTCACAAAGGTGACAGCTGTTTAGTAATTTAGTGAAGGTATACTGGACTACTAACCAAAAGCCTGGAGGGTTGAAACCATCAGCTGTTCCACAGGAGAGATGCGTGTCAGTCTGCTTCCATAAAGCTTTACAGCCTATGAGGCAGATCTACGCTGTCTTAGAAAGTCACTAGATGTTGGAATGGACTCAACAGCAAAGAGTTGTAGTTGTCACATGCCATTGTATTGGTTATGACCCATAGAGACCTATATAGGGTTTCCGAGGAGAAGCTGGTGGGTTTGAACCAGTAACCATTTGGTTAGCAATCCAGTGCTTCTCCTACAGCACCACACCAGGACTTCCAATAGCAATGGACCGGGGTTTGTTTTTACTTTTAAGTGAAGTAAGTATATGGGCTATTCTACCTGAAGGAAAAGAGATGAATATGATCCTTCCCAAGGTCTTATTTGGTCTTAGTAGAAAGTCTATTTTCCGAATATTCTATGATAGAATCCTGGGTCATGACCTTCATTAGACATCTTCAATGGCACATGAGTCATTAATTCCACATCCATCAGAGAATGACAAGTTCAGCTCTAATTCAGCACTATCCATGTAACAGTCTTCACTCTTGTACCATCAAGATATAAAGAGATGTGGGAAGAAGATATGGTAAGGCAAATTAGACAAGGTTGAAAATAAAGGAAGAGAGGACCAGATTCTTAATAGTGAAATAGTGTATTTAGTAATAATGAAAGACCTATTGAGCTAATGAAATGTATCAGGAGAAGATGAATACAATTCATGCTACACAGAACAAAATAGACATTTCTTCCCCTTAAGAGTTTGTGAAATTTTTTACTTAGAACAGCGAGTACAAAAAAAGTGAGTGATTCTTTACTTTTCCCTTAGGGAGTCTTTGAGCAATTTAGTGTGTATTCAGTAATATTTTCAATACCTAAATCCTGATCTATTCCACTTGTTGTCCAGCCCCCACAAAACCACTGTTCCTAGACTTTCCTATGCTAATGGTAGCATCTTTAAGCCAAAAGACTGGGAGTCCTCTTAACCACTCCTCTTAGCCCTCAGCTCTACTGTCAGAGTACAATCAAAATCCAAACACTTGTCTGCATTACCACCACCAAGCCTGGAAGCCAAGCCATCATCCGCGGTCTCCTCTCCCTGCTCCCATTCTAGCCCTCCTACAATCTATTGTTAACTCACCTAAGGGAGTCTTCTAAAATCACAGTCAGAAACAGTCATTCTTCCA
The DNA here is from genome assembly GCF_000296735.1 of Chrysochloris asiatica. NCBI lineage: Eukaryota > Metazoa > Chordata > Mammalia > Afrosoricida > Chrysochloridae > Chrysochloris > Chrysochloris asiatica. Next base: position 21,180,496 of record NW_006408550.1, on the reverse strand, counting down.
CTCAAACCCTCCTACTGGCTTCACACATAAACCACACACCCTGGCCTATGAGCCCTAGATCTGCTGTCTCATTGACACGTCTTACACTCTATCCCATGCTCACGACATCTCAATCACACTGACCTTCTAATTCTTTCTTGAAAATGCCAAGCACATTACAATCTCAAGGACATTGTATTTATTGTTGGTGTTGTTGTTGTTAAGTGCCATCGAATCGGTAGCAACTCATAGTGACCTTATGCACAGCAGAAC
>NW_006408550.1:21153040-21179074 GCF_000296735.1 Chrysochloris asiatica | reverse complement strand
AGACACTGAAAACCTTATGAATAGCAGAGAAATACTGTCAGATATAGTGCCGGAAAATGAGCCCCTCAGGTTGGAAGTCACTTAAAATGCGGCTGGGGAAGAGCTGCCTCCTCAAAGTAGACTTGACCGTGATGATGTGAATGGAGTAAAGCCCTTAGGAAAAAAGTCCACAGGATCTTCATTTTCTGATGGGGCACAACTCAAAATGAAGAGAAACAGCTGTAAATAGTCATTAATAATCAGAACATGGAATGTACAGAATATGAATCTAGGAAAATTAGAAATTGTAAAAAATGAAATGGAACGCATAAACATCAATATCTTAGGTATTAATGAGCTGAAATGGACTGGTTGGTATTGGCCATTCTGAATCTGACAACCACATGGTTTATGTGGTTCAACGACAAATTGAAGAGGAATGGTGTTGCATTCATTGTCAAAAAGAACATATCCAGATCAGTCATGAGGTATAACACTGTCTGTGATAGGATAATATCCATGCATCTACAGGGAAGCCCAGTTAATACCACTATTATTCAAATTTACTCAACAACCACTAAAGCCAGTGAGGATGAAACAGAAGAATTCTACCAACATCTTCAATCTGAAATTGATCAAACATTCAATCAAGATGTATTGGTCATTACCGGTGATTGGAATGCAAATGTTGGAAGCAAAGAGGAAGGATCAGTAGTTGGAAAATATGGGCTTGGTGATAGAAATGAGGCTGAAGATTGCATGATAGAATTCTGTAAAAATCAATGATTTGTTCATTTCAAATATCTTTTTTAGACTGCATAAGAGATTACTATACACATGGACTTGCCAGTTGGTATACATAGAAATCAAATTGACTACATCTGTGGAAAGAGAAGATGGAAAAGCTCCATATCATCAGTCAAAACAAGGCCAGTGGAAGATTGTGGAACAGTCCATCAATTACTCATATGCAAATTCAAACTAAAGCTGAAGAAAATGAAAACAAGTCCACGAGAGCCAAAATACGACCTTGAATATACTCCACCTGAATTTAGAGATCACCTGAAGAACAGATTTGATACGTTAAACACTAAATAAAGACCGAAGACCAGAAGAGTTGTGGGGTGACATGAAGAACATCATACATAAAGGATAAAGTAAAAAGTCATTAAAAAGACATGAAAGAAGGAAAAGGTCAAAATGGATGTCATTGTATTTATGGTATTGTTGTTGTAAATGCCGTCAAGAAGAATCCAACACATAGCGACCCTATATAGGGTTTCCATGGAGCAGCTAGTAAGCTTGAACCACTGACATTGCAGTTCAAATGATGCATTAGTCCACAGCGCCACTCCAGGACTTCCAGAAGTCCTGGTGTGGAGCTGTAGGATAAGTCAAGGTCAGCAGTTCAAACCCACCAGCCACTCCTTGGAAACCCTATGCAGCAGAGGTGGAGAACGTCTGGCCCATGGGACATATAAGGCCTGTGAAATCACTTGGTCTGGCCCTGCCAAGGCAACTGACTCCACAGCACATAACCACAACAGCAGTGTGCCCAAGAGGCTTGCTCCCTGACCTCACACATTATATCCATATATATTGCATTTTCAATTATGAGACTCTACCACTACAGCAAAGGAATTTTGTTTTATTCACTAACACATGAGGGTAAATCAAGAAGTATTTCTAAAATTTTATAGAAACCTTTATTAAATAAAACATCAAAATGTGAAGTTACTGTTTCTTAACGTATCCCCCACCTTGTTGTTGTTGTTGCTGAGTGTAATGGCGTTCCCTCTGACTTATAGCGACCCTATAAAGCCAAACTCCATGTCTCATACTTTGGACAGGTTATCAGGAGGGACAAGTCACTGGAGAAGGATATCATGTTTGGTAAGATGGAGGGTCAGAGAAAAAGAGGAAGACCTCCAACGAGATGGATTGGCCAAGTGACAGCATGGATAGTGAGGTTGGCCTAGGATTGGGCAGTGTTTCATTCTGCTGTGCATAGGGTCACTATGAGTCTGTACCGACTTGATGGCACCTAACAACAAATATATAGGGTTTCCAAGGAGTGGCTGCTGAGTTTGACCTGCTTCCCCTGTGGTTCAAACCAACCACGCGGGTCTAGTGCTTTAACGCCCAGCACAGCACCGCACCAGGACTCCATCCTCCACCTAGGTCTAGACATTTCTTTTTTTACTATGAATTGGGTGACAGTTTAGAAAGCAGATCATCAGTTTCATACTCGACAATTCATACACATTTTGTTTCATCTCGTTGGATGCAGTCCTCTCAATGTAACACACTTCCTCCCTGTATTTCCTGTTTCCATTCTTCCTTCTTTCCTAAGTCTTCTGAACTTTGTCCTTGAGTAAATGCTGCCCGATGATTCTCCAATGATTTTTTTAAGCTGTGTATATCTCACTAATGTTATTGTTCCCCTTATATACCTATCCATTGCTTAGCTAATAATTGGGCCACCGAGGGGTGAGTTCAGATCCAGACTTGGAGCGTGAGTAAGGGCCATGATCTCAAGGATTCTATCAGTCTCTATGTAACCAATTAGCCTGGTCATTTTTTGTTTTGTTTTATGATTTTGAGTTTCATTCCACGTTTTTCTTCCACTCCATCCAAGACCTTCTTATGTGATACCTTTCACAAAGAAGTTGGTAGTGGTACCTGGGCACCACACAGTTTTTCTGGTTTCAGGGTCATGGAAACTACATGTTCATGTGGTCCATTTAGTCCATGGGACTGATTATTCCCATGTGTCTTCAGTTTCCATTCCTCTCCTATCCTTCAGACAGGGAAGAATTAATAGTTGCACCTTAGATGGCCACTTATGAGCTTTTAAGACCCTAGTCTCTACTCACCAAAGTAGGATATAAAACATTGGCTTTGTGAACTATGTATGTCAGGGGGTCTTGGAGTCCCCAGAGACCATGGTCCTGCATCCTCAAGTCCAACAACACATTCACTCAAAGTGTTTGGTTACCTTTAAGAAGTTTGCAAAAGTTTGTCCCCTGTATGGATCTATTGGCAGTCGATTTAAATACCCATAGGTCTATACATTTCTGAAGACAGTGTTTCCATATAAAAATTCTAAGCTTTTGGACTTACACCACATCAAAACACAGTTTGGGCATCCTCAAAGGATGCAAACTATGTTCTTTTGAAATGTTTTTTGAATTTGTGGAGCAAACAGAAACGAAGGGGCAAGATCAGGGCTGTAGTGTGGATGGGGTAAGGTTTCCAGCAAAATTCTTGTAGGACAGTGCTTGCCAGCCTCAGAGAATGAACATGTGCATTGTCACGCTGCAACACACTTTCCTCTGTGCAACATTCCTGGCCTTTCTCTCATCAAGGCAGTTTAAGTTTCTTAAAACTTCTTCCTAATAAGCCCTGGAATTGTCCTGTTTCCTTTGAAAAAAAATCTAACAAGAGTATCCCTTGTTGTTGTTGTTGTTATGTGCTGTGGAGTCAGTTCCAACTCATAGCAACCCTGCATAGGGTTTCCGAGGCTGGTAGTTTCAAACTGCTGACCATGAGATTACCAAGCCGATTCGTAACATTCGTAACCATTATGCTACCAGAGCTCCTAGAGTATCCCCTTGGAGTCCCAAAAATAGTTCTCATAACTTTCTGAGCTGACCTTTCAGTCTTGAATTTAACAGGCCCAGCCAATTCCCTTGGAAGCCACTGTTTTGATCTCAGAGATTTTTTTTTTTTTTTTTTTAAGACATCCTAGTGAGGCTAAGACACATGTGTTAATGTATGACTGTGAGACTTGTCTGTAGCCATCCACTGATCAGAAACATGTTTCAACATGTTTTGTTTGAACTAAACCCATGCATATATGTATTGGAACCCTAGTTGCAACACTTTTTGACTCACCCTCATATTTCTGGCATTTAATCAATCACCAAACTGCCACTTGGTCAAAACAGAAGTTTAATAAACCAGTTAGTAAATATTTTCTGAAAGGACCAGAAAGTAAATATGTTTTGCTTTAAGCACTATAGAAACTGAGATGACTATTCACTTTTGCCTTTCTAGTGCAAAAACAGCCATGAATAAACATGGGTATGTTCCAAGAAGAGTTTATTAATAGAAACTGAAATTTAAATTTGGCATAATTTTCACATATTAAGAAATACTAGTCTTTTGGGATTTTTCCCAGCCATTCAAAAATGCAAAAACCATTCTTAGCACGTGGAGGGCACATCCTGTCCAGGAGCTGTATGTAGTTTTATTACCTACAGTGAACCATCATTGAATGACCAAATTAATGAATGGATTAGACAAATGTTCAATAAACAGTCAGTGAGTGAATGAGAGAATGAATGAATACATATCAACTAGCGGAGCTCTTTTAAAAAGACATGCAGCACGGTGTAGTAGAAAAACTAACAAACACTAGGTCAAAAGAATGAAAATTGTAATTTGGTTTTGCTTCTTACCAGACAGAAATTTTCACTGAATTTCTGTTTTCTCTCTGAAAAGCAAGGGCAGTATTCTCTGCCTTAAAACATGCTCACAGAAATGCAAGATATTTTTATTCAATCACTATTAAATGAGTACATATTACTAGGTGCCAAGGATGGTACTTATTCTTATTCAATACCACTAAATAAATTAGCCCTGCTATCAAGTCTACTCCAACCCATGGACACGTATGTGTGTCAGAGTAGAACTGTGCTCCACTGTATTTTCAAAGGCTGATTTCTTTAGAAGAAATTTACTAGAGCTTCCCTCTGAGACACGTCTGGTTGTAGCAACAGGTGAACACATAGGCCATCTGTACTCTCAAAATTGGCACTGTTGTTACTTGCTGTTGAGTTTGTCTATACTCATATTGACCCTGTATAGGGTTTCTGAGGATCAGTTGATGAGTTTGCAGGACTGCCGACCTTGTAGTTAGTAGTGCAGTGTTTACCCTACAACACCACACCAGGACCTCTGTAGTATCTATTGTTGTTATAAGTGCCATTGAGTCTGTTCTGACTCATAGCAGCCCTTCATAGGGTTTCAGAGGAGAGAGTGGTGAGTTTGAACCACCAACCTTGTGGCTCAAATCCACCTTGCGGCCCAGTACTTACCCTACAGGGCCACGCCCACAGCAATTCTCAAAAACATTAAAGGTAGAAAGGTTTTATCTGTTTACCATCAATTCAACTTACCCTGTTTTGGGTTAAATTGAGGCTTCCCCAGATGATATTGCCTGAGACACCCAGAGCAATGCTTTCGCCAAGTGTGTTCACTAGGTCATCCTGGCCAAAGACAGAAAGTTCGCAGAGAGGAACAAATGCAAGTGTTATACATCAGGCAGGAACACCAAAACAAGCAAGCTTGTTGATTCAAGAATAAGAGCTTAATTATTTCCCCACAGGCAGAAAAACTTCCTGCATTTTACACAGCCTCTGTCCTACTATAACGTATACATTCTTTATGTTGTTGTTATTGTTAGGTGCCATCGAGTTGGTACCAACTCATAGCGACATTCTTTTTAATGTTTTAATGACTTTTATTGAGGAGAGCAGGTCCAAGAAAGAAAAAAAAAATGTTTTAAGGCTAAGTTAATATATTGTCTCAGCTAGCGTGGTGGTTACGAGTCAGGCTGCTAACTTCAAGGTCATCAATTGGAAACTACCAGCAGTTCCTCAGGAGAAAGATGAGCCTTTCTGCTCCATAAAGACTTACAGCCTCAGAAACCCTATGGCTATGAGTCAGAACCAACTCCACGGCACAAAACCACCACCACCTAATATTTCACAGTTGCTAAGATTTTTGTGATCACATTAAAAATAAACGTTCTGAAATTTTAAAAGTTAATTTTTGCTCTCTTCAAAACAGATATTAAATGCCACTAAACATCGCTACATCAGAAGCTCTGGTAGCGAGTTGGGTTATTAACCAAAAGGTCAGCTATCTGAACCCATCAACCACTGAGTGGAAGAAAGATGAGGTTTTCTACTCCGTAAAGTTTTCCAGCCTCAGAGACGCATACAGGGTAGCTAGCAGTCAGAATCAACTCCACAGCACTTAACCACCAACACCACTTGTGGATTGGACTTCATAGCCCCCATCCTTTGACTTACTTACCTGAGAAAGGTATTTCAAAACCACATCAGAGAAAATTGGACGGGAATATACAAAAACTGGAAGTGGATTTTCAGTATCACGTACTTCAGAAACCCGAATGGCTTCCTGCACACGATTCCTAACAAAGAGGGCAGCGAAGCCAGCAGACGTCAGGGAAGCCCGTAAATAAATGGATGGGAAGAGGGCAGTGCTTTCTTCCCACAACCAGCTGAGCTCATCATTTCTCCTCTTTTCTATGTTAAAGCAACTTCCATTGTAACCAGGCCTTGTGTAATGATAGTTGTAACATTCAGGAAAAAGATAAAAACCCCAGAGATGCTTTGGCCGAAGAAGCTTTCCCAATTTTAAAGTTTCTTGCATGAAACTCCTTGCTGCCTTTTGAAAATCTATCTTGGCTCTCTTGGTGGCCTCTGTGACATTAAGTTGCATATTTTGTTGCTGAACCAACTCAACAGATGTCTTCCTGTAGATGTCTTTAGGTTTCCAGTTCCTTGCCCAGATGGGCCTCCATTCCTCCCAGTCGATGACAGCCAAACTTGTTTGATTTGTTTGCGTGTAGTAGGAAATGTCTTCCTTAGCTTTGGCCAAATGACCTGTTAAGGATGCCATCTGGGGAATGCCACCATTCACACTTTTGCCTGTTTTTTCATTTATATAAGGGTAGTAACCAAGCCTGTCAAGATAAAATATTGTAAGACCTTGCTTAGTGATGCCTTTCCTGGGGCTTCCTATTAAAGAAAAGAGGCTCAAATCTAGTGGCACATCAAACTTTTTTGGACAAAGTTCAGTAGGGGCATTCCAGGCCCAGAGGAAAGTCACATTTGGGATTAGACGTGGTGCTCGGAAAGTGAGTGTCAGGCAATATGGAATCAGAAGACAGATGAACAATGCCTGGGATGCCCCATTGGACCCAGTAACTCTCCCAAAAGAGATGTATTTGAACCTTAACACTCCCATGATACACTCGGTTTGCCCAAGATTTGGTGCATGAGAGAGAGAATGAAGTCACTTCAATGGCTCAAGATGCACAATGATCGTATCGCACTTGAATGTTACTCTTCTTGGAATATTTTGCAAGTTGCTTCATCTATGACTGAGAAAGAAAGATAGGGTATATTATGACACTGCATTTCTATATCAACAATCTTAGCTTTATCATGTTCTCAACTTTAAGTACAGGGAGTTAATTCCATTTTAGAAGATGAAAACCTACTCCTGTGTTTGAATCAATAGAATTATTTCCTCTATTATATGATATAAATTCTTTAATAGCTAACTTTTTGTTTGTTTGTTTTTTGGTTTCCCAAATTGTCCTTGAGCCTTCTGCAGAGGCAAATGCAATTATTTTAGTTTTACCTTCCTTGTTGTTGTTGTCAGGTGCCATCGGGTCAGAACCGACTCATAGTGACCCCATGCACAGCAGAACGAAACAATGTCCGATCCTGAGCCAACCTCACTACCGCTGCCACACTTGGCAAAACACTGCACCAAACAATGTTTTAGCAAAGCCTGTTGAGTGAAGAGAAATTCCATGTCTATCCTCTTATTCTTAACTGCTGCTTCTTGAAAGATCATTTTTCAGTTGTCTGCTAAATATTGAAAGGAGTCCTGGTGTAGTATTGGATAAACACTGGACCACAAGGATAGTTTGAACTGCCAGTTCAGTGGTTCAGATCTACCAGCCGCTCTTCGGAAACCCTATATAGGGCCACTATGAGTCAGAACCAACTCGATGGCCCTAAACAACAGCAACAAATATATTGAGAACAATTGATCATAGACTTGTAAAACATCATCTTTTCTTTTTCTATTCTTTTTTTCCTTTTGAAGAGAAACTGATAAGGGAGGTGATCAACCTCACTTTTTTTTTTTTTTTCAGCTATAAGTTTGTATTTAATTCTTCACAATTATTGCAAGAGGCACAAGTTAAAAGAAAGACCAAGTTCAAAAGACTACACTATTTGTTTCTATGTTACCAGTTGGTATCTGGAGGAGCTCTGTGGAAATGCTTTATCTAAACTATCCTCACTATTGTTCCAGAAGGCCTAACTTAAGTGCAGAGGTGCCCACTTCTCAGGCCTCACTTTGCTGCTGTTTCATTCTGGTACCTTACTGTATTGGCACTGGCTTAGGAGCTTGAATCACTGACCTTGAGCTTCAAATCAACTTTGTGTAGTCCAGCACATTAAACCACAGCACCACACCAGGACTCCAAAAAATTACCTGTACTCTGGCTGTGATGGTGTGGGTTCCAACTCATAGAGACCCTGCATAGGGTTTCCAAAGCTGTAAACCTTTACTGGAGCAGAAAGCCTCATCATTCTCCCACAAAGCAGCTGGTAGTTTCGAACTACTGACGTTGAGGGTGGTAGCCTGACTCATTACCACTATGCTACCAGAGTTCTTTGTTGTTGTTAAGGGCCATCAACTCTATTTCAACTCACAGTGACTCCATGCGAGAGTAGAACTATCCCTTAGGGTTTTCTTGGCTGTAATCTTTCTGGAATCAAATCAGGCCTTTCTCCTGCAAAGGGACTGAGTTGGTTCAAATTGCTAACCTTCAGACAGCAGCTAAGCATTTAGCCAGAGTCCTGGTGTGGTGCTACAGGTTAATATGCTGGACTGCAAGATCAGTATAAACCGCAAAGTCAGTGGTTCAAGCTCACCAGGGGCTCCTCGGTCAACCCTGCATAGGCACTATGGGTCAGAACCGACTCAACGGCACTTAACACCAACAATCATTTAATCATTTGCCCCACCAGGCACTTTAAAGAGAACATCATAGTCAAGATCGAAGGGAATTACAAGAACAATTAGATCTCATCTTTTTTAAGAAAATAGCTTTTTCTCTAAGATTATGTTAGCAATGTTCATAGTTTAAGCCCTTATGAGCTTCTCTACTCAGACTCTAGAAAATCTTGTCATAAAATAATTGGGAGAGCAGGTGATAACTAATTATTTTCATGAAATTATCACCAACATCCAACACCAATGTCTGAATACTAGGGAGCAGAAGAAGTGAATGGAATAGAGAAATGATCTGATTTTCCTGTGTGCTGAAGAAGAGGTAGTCTAAGCTTATTGAAAACATTCATATGCAAATCTAAGTTCCACATGGTCATTTTATATAAGAAAAATATTGGATCTAAGACTAGTGCTTTTAGGAATATCTCTACCCACAGATATCATTGAAAAAGAATGTCTTTGAAAGTCATGAATTAACATTATGAACTGTCAATTATTTTCATTTATTTAAACTGTGGTGTTGCCCAAGAACACTGAACTTGACCTTTTCCTTTGATATGTTATCAAGAAAGTCCAATGTCTAGAAAAGGACTTCATGTTTGGTAATGTTGACAAAAGGAGGGGAATCCTCATTAAGATGAATTAACACAATAACCGCAACAGGGTTTGAGCTGCAGCAGTGAGCTCGAACATACCAGCACCATGACGATGATGTAGATTGGGACAGCCTTTCCATCTATTACACATAGAGTTGACATAAGTGGGAAACGGCCCAACAACAGCTAGCAAGGAAATACCTCCTGATTTCCTGGGGAGTGCACATGCATTCCGCTGCTAATGAAAAGGATGGAGATTTGAATCCATCCATAGGTACCTGGTGTGGTGCTACTGGTTAACGTGCTTGAGTGCAAGGTCAGTTTGAACCACAAGGTTGGCGGTTCAAACTCATCAGCTGTTTCTCGGAAACCCTATACAGGGTTGCTATGAGTCGACACAATAACAACAACAACACAGGTACCTAGGAAGGAAGACCCAGCAATCGACTTCTGAAAACAGTAGGGGTCCGTTTTAGTCTGATCCATGTGGGTCATCAAGCATGGGAGTCAACTCAGCTGCAACTTGTTTTAAATGATCCCCTTAAGAAATCATTCTCTAATATGAAAAAGGTAAAAATTCCAGGCAGAAGCAGGCTCCTAAATGTGGTGAACTACATCCTAATCATATTCAGTAGGGTCTGTACTGTTTCTGAAGCACTCCGTTTATTTCTGGAGCACCCAAAAAATGACTTCTGCCTCTAGTTCCCAGTTACAATTGTTGTTGTTAAGTGCTGTTGCGTTAGTTCCAACTCATTGCGACCCTGTCTAGGGTTTCCCAGGAGCAGCTGATGAGTTTGAATCGCCAACCTTGCAGTACAAACCGACAGCATCATACCAGATTAGCAGAACATTCCCAAAGCACAAAAACCCATGTTTAAGTTTTTCCTCTTAAAGTAAAACTTTATATAAGATTTTCAGGCAAGAGAGGAGTCTTCAAGTAAATTTTTTTCTAACAAATGTCTTCTTAAGCTATGATACTTTATAAGTCATTTGGCCAGAATAGACATCACATACTAGACTCAACGAGAGAAGTTGAAAACATTTTGGGTAACATTCCACCAATTCCTTTTCCCTTCCCCATCCCCTTTTCCTTTTTTTTATTGTTGTTATTGTTTTTATTACCCCCCTCCCTTTGTTCCATCTCCTACCTTTATTTTAACTTTGTTAGGATTCCCAAAGGTATAGCTTTGCATAGGCTGGAGAGCTTCAGGCCAAAGAAACAGTTAATTTTTCATCTGTGTTTTCGATTGTTATTGTAGGGATTTTTGTTTGTCTTGTTGATTTTTCCATCTGAGTTGTTTCCAATTCAAAGTGGACCTGTGAGAACAGGAGGAAAAAAAAAACCAGACTAAACAGTACTATAGAGTTTCCTCAGCTGTCATATGAGAAACAGATCACCAAGTTTTCCCCCACAAGTCACTGGTAGGTTTGAACTGCTGAATTGCTGGCCTTTCTCACTTAATAACTGAGTGTTCAACCATATAATTACCAGGGATCCTTGTGCTTCCAATACCTAGAAATTAAATGACAAACTTCTCACTAAAGAGGTAGTCTTAAAAATGTGGCACATTACATAGTCTCTCATTGTTTTTCACAAAAAGACATAACAAGTTATGAAGCAGGAAGGAAAACAAGGCAACTTGCTTTTAAAGCAAGAATGGCAATGTTTCTTTCTAAAATGTAAGTAGGTCAGAAGTTGGTCCACAAGGCAAATAGCACATTATCGTTTAACCTGTTGGGTGAGAAAAGGATGCCTTTAGCCCAGTCAATGAATGACTTACTAATCTTTTGAGGAGTGTCAAAGTCATTAAAGTCGTATGTTTAGTTGGGATTAAAAGCATGAAGCTCCATCATGGAGAACAACTCAAGTTGGGAAGTTTCAAGAAGGTCCAAACACTCCAATCTTAGAGATGAGGAGAAGAGTCCATACACAAAGATTTCAGGAACTTTTCATCAAATTTCCAGATTGGTTGATTTTTTCTTTTTTTTTTCTTTTGAAGTCCTAACAGTCAGGCATAAGACAATCATAAAGACCACATACATACCTACCCCCTTTTTTTATATAACATCAGTGTTTCTTACACTAAGCTTCAGAAATCATCTAAATAAAAATTTTCTGTGGATGTAAACATTTCACAAAATTAAACCACATAATTTAGCCAATTATCTTCAAGCTTCCCTCAACTAAATAAGTCAAGGTTTGTGTACTTATGGGAAAAACAGAATCAACCAAACTGGCTCTGATATCACCTGTTTCAGCGATTTTATTCAAGCAAAGCACCTCAGATTGCAGATGACTGACATGCTTCCCTCTCCTGATCAGGAATTCCCACAGAAATGTCTGCTTCTGCATGGGCTCTTTGTTGTATAGAATTAAAAATTCATCTTAGATGGCTGCTTTTAAGACCCAGGCACTACTCGTGACTCTGGTAGCTGTGAACCATCTTGTTCAGAGTTCTTCACTATGTCGTGGCTTCAATACTCTGCTTCCTTGTTTATTGTTGTTGTTGTTAAGTGCCGTTGAGTCAGTGCCGACCCATAGTGACCCTGTACAGGGTTTCCGAGGCTGTAAATCTTTATGGGAGCAGAACGCCTCATCTTTCTCCCACAGAGCAGCTGGTAGTTTCGAACTGCTGACCTTAAGGTTCACAGCCCAATTCGTAACCACTATGCTACCAGAGCTCCTTGATTATAAGTTGGGGTATTTGTAGAATGAGGTCACACTAGAGGAATGATTTGTCTTTCAAAAAGGGCTGACCTTAAGAAGTGAAATTAGCCTCTTCAGTAAACTTAGTTTCTTCAAGGTACCTAATTCTTCACATAGCCTCTGGAGTTTCTTTTCAAATGAAAAGTATTAGATGAGAAATTCATGAAGAATTTAACAAGTCCTATCATAATGACTTGATGGTACCTGACAACAAAAACAACAATAATGATTGTAGCAATCAAAAGAATTATACTAGTTTGTAGTCTAGAACCTTAGGCAAGAGACAATACCATTAGACAACCATCTAAAAATATCAAGAAAAGAAGAAGCAGCCTTAGTATGTGGCCAATTAGCTTTTAAGCAGACACTAGAGATGCTTTGTTCAACCTCTCTGATGATATTAATCTAGGCATAATGCAATGGTATATGCCACCTTCTGTCTAGGCAAGAAGATATTCCAATATTATTCTATTGTCTAATACTACTTTAGCAAATGACTTCTGTTGGACTGTTATTTCATGTTCAGTATTGTCAGCAATTAGAGGCATAGCATCAGAAAAGCCTATTCAAGCTTTAATACTCCACTGTTGTTGTTTTTAGGTGTATTTGAGTCAGTTCTGATTCATACAAACCTACATACAACAGAACAACATGCTACACATTCCTGCACCGTTCTGAAATCATTCCTGTTTGAGCCTTCAGTTGCAGATACGGTCCCAATTCATCTTATTCAGGATACTCCTTTTCTTCATGGATCCCCTGATCCATGACATCCTTCTCCAGTCCCCCTCCTAATGTTGCTGTTGTTTGGTGTCATCGAGTCAGTTCTGACGCCGATGGACAACAGAATGAAACACTGCCTGATCCTGTACCAACTTCACAATTGTTGTTATGTTTAAGCCCATTGTTACAGGCACTGAGATAATCCATCTTATCGAGGGTCTTCCTCTTTCACTGACCCTCTACTTTACCAAGCATGATACCGTTGTCCGGGGACTGGTCACTCCTGATAAACTGTCCAAAGGACACGAGAGGAAGGCGGAAGTCTTTCCATTTTCATTTTTAAGGAGCATTTGGACTAGTTTTTCTATGACAAACTTGCTAGTTTCTCTGACAGTCCATAGTATATTTAATATTCCTCACCAACATGATCATTGAAAAGCATTGGTCCTTCTTTGGCCATCCTCATCTGTTATTCAGCTTTCACATGCGTAGGAGGTAATTGAAATGATCATGGCTTGGGTCAGGCACACCAAATTTCACAAAGTGACATGTTTGCTTTTTAATACTTAAAAGAGGTCTTTTGCATCCCTAGAGCCCTGGAGGCACCGTGCATTAACCTATGGGCTGATAACACAAGGTTGGCAGTTCGAAATAACCTAGTTACTCTGTAGGGGAAGATTAAATGTATGATCTGTGAATCTAGGAAAACTGGGAGATACCAAAAATGAAATGGAATGCATAAAAAAGATCAATATTCTAGGCATTACTGAGCTGAAATGGACTGCTTTGGGCCATTTTGATCTACAATCTGACAATCATATGATTTATCATGTCAGGAATGACACAAAGAGGAATGGTGATGTATTCATTATCAAAAAAGAGCATTTCAAGATATATCTTGAAATATAATGCTATCTCTGATAGGATAATATCAATACACCTACAAAGAAAACAAATGGATGTCAGAAGAGACACTGAAACTTGCTCTCCAGCGTAGAGATGCTAAAACAAATGGGAGAAATGAGGATGTCCAAGAGCTCAACAGAAAATTTCAAAGATCAGATCAAGAAGATAAAGCCAAATATTACAACAAAATGTGCAAAGATCTGGAGTCAGAAAACCAAGAAGGAAGAACACACACAGCATTTCACAAGCTCACAAGCTGGGGGAACGGAAGAAAAAATACAAGCCTCAACTTTCATTATTGAAGGATTCTCTGGGCAAATTATTGAATGATGCAGAAATTATCAAAAGAAGATGGAAGGAATACACAGAGTCAATGTACAAAAAGGAAATGGTTAATGTTCAACCATTTCAAGAGGTAGCATGTGATCAAGAGCCAATGATACTGAAGGAGGAAGTCCAAGGTACATTGAAGGAATTGGCAAAGAACTAGGCACCAGGAATTGATGGAATAAAAATTGAAATTTTTCAAGAAAGTGAGGCGGCACAGGAGACACTCATACATCTCTGCCAAAATATTTTGGGAGAAAACTATCTGGCCAACTGATTGAAAGAGATCTGCATTTGTGCCCATTCCAAAAAAGGTGACCCAATGGAATGCAGAAATTATTGGACAATCTCTTTGATATCCCATGCAAGTAAAGTTTTACTAAAGGTAATACAAAAATGGCTGCAAGCATACATTGACAGAGAACTTTCAGAGATCCAAGACAGATTCAGAAGAGGTCGTGGAATGAGGAATATCGTTGCTGATGTCCAGTAGATCTTGGCTGAAAGCAGAGAATATCATAAAGATGTTTACCTGTGCTTTATTGACTATTCAAAGGCTTTTTATTATGTGGATCATGACAAGCATTGGACAAAATTGCGAAGTATGAGTATTCCAGAACACTTAATTGTGCTCATGAGGAATCTGTACGTGGACCAAGAAGCAGTTGTCCAAACAGAACACGGGAACACTGAATGGTTTAAAATTAAGAAAGGTATACGACAAGGTTGTATTCTTTCACTATACTTATTCAATTTGTATCCTGAGCAAATAATCTGAGAAGCTGGGTTCTATGAAGAAAAATGTGGTATCAGGATTAGAGGAAGACTCATTAACAACCTATGATATGCAAATGATACAACCTTGCTTGCTGAAAGTGAAGAGGACTTAAAACATTTAATGATGAAGATCAAAGAGCACAGCCTTCAGTATAGATTACATCTCAATGTCAAGAAAACAAAAATCCTCACCACTGAACCAATAAATAACATTCTTCTCAATGGAGAAAAGATTGAAGTTATCAAGGACTTCATTTTTCTTGGATCAACTATAAACACTCACAGAAGCAACAGTCAAGAAATCAAATGACGCATTGCATTAGGCAAATCTGCTACACAAGACCTTTCTAAAGTGTTGAAGAGCAAAGATGTCAGCTTGAGGACTACGGTGCACCCGACCCAAGCCATGGTATTTTCAATGACCTCATATGCATGCAAAAGCTGGACAGTGAATAAGGAAGACCGTAGAAGAATTGATGTTTTTGAGTCATGGTGTTGGAGGGGAATATTGAAAGTGCCATGGACTGCCAAAAGAACCAATAAACCCATTTTAGAATAAGTGCAACCAGAGTGCTCCTTGGAGGCTAGGATGGTCAGGCTTCATCTCTCATACTTCAGACATGTTGTCAGAAGGGACCAGTCACTGGAGAAGGATATAATGTTTGGTAAGGTGAAGGGTCAGAGAAAAAGAGGAAGCTTCCCAATGAAATGGATTGGCCAAGTGTCAGCATTGATGAACTCAAGCATGACAATAGTAGTGAGGTTGGCCCAGGATCAGGCAGTGTTTTGTTCTGCTGTGCATAAGGTCACTATGACTTACCAACTCGATGGCACCTAACAACAACAACAAGGAAAACAAGTTAATATCACTAATCTTCAAAATTAGGCATCAACCACTAAAGCAAGTAATAATGAATTTGAAGAATCCTACCAACTTCTTCAGTGTAAAATTGATCAAACATGCAACAAAGATGTACTGGTGATTAATAGTGATTGGAATGCAAAGGTTGGAAAAAAGAGGAAGGACCAGTGGTTGGAAAACAAGTCCTTGGTGATAGAAATTATGCTTGAAATCATATGATAGAATTTTGTAAGACCAATGATTTATTTGGAGTTCTGGTGTGGAGCTGTGGGTTAATGTGCTGGACTACAAGGTTGGTTTGAGCTACAAGGTCAGTGGTTCAAGCTCTTTGGAAATCTTATACAAGGTTGCTATGGATTGGAACCTACTTGATGGCACTTAACAACAAGAAAACAACAATAATTATTTATTTATAGCAAATACCTTTTATAAACAACACAAAAGATGACTATACACATGGGCCTCACCAGATGATATACAAAGAACTCAAATTGACTATATCTGTGGGAAGAGACAGTGGAAAAGTGCCATATCATCAACCAAAACAAGGCCAGAGGCAGACTGTAAACAGGCCATCATTACTCATAAGCAAATTCAGGCTGAAGCTGAAGGAAATTTAAACAAGTCCATGAGAGCTAAAATTTGACCTTGAATATATCCCACCTAAATTTAGAAATATCTGAAAAACCTATTTGATGCATTAGACACTAAAGACTGAGACCTGAAGAGTTGTGGGATGACATCAAGAACATCATACAGGAAGAAAGCAAGAGATTATTAAGACAAGAAAGAAGGAAAAGACAAAAATGGATGTCAGAAGAGACTCTAAAACTTGCTCACCACCACAGAGATGCTAATGCAAATGGAAGAAATGAGAACGTAGAAGAAGGAACAGAAAACTTCAAAGGGCAGCTCAAGAAGACAAAGTCAAGCATTATAATGAAATGGACAAAGACCTGGAGTAAGAAAAACAAAAGAGAACACTCTCAGCATTTCTCAAGCTGGAAGAATTTAAGCAAAACGTAAGCCTCAACTCCATTATTAAAGGAGTCAATGGGCAAAATATTGAATGATGCAGAAAGCATCAAAGGAAGATGGAAGGAATATAGAGTCACTATTCCAAAAGGAAATGGATGATGTTCAGCCATTTCAAGAGATAGCATATGATCAAGAGCCAATGCTACTGAAGGAAGAAGTCCAAGGCGCACTGAAGTTTCCATGAATTGATGGAATACAAATTGAAATTTTCAACAAACTGATGTAACACTGAAGGCACTCACTCATCTATTCCAAGAAATTTGGAAGACAGCTACCTGGCCAACTGATTGAAAGAGATCCATATTTGTGCCCATTCCAAAGAGAGGTGACCCAATGGAATGTGGAAATTATCGGACAATATCATTAGTATCACATGCAAGTAAAATGTCTTTAAGATCATAAAAAATGGCTACAATAGTACAGGGAACTTCCAGAGGTTCAAACCAGATAAAGATGAGGATACGGAATGCAGGCTGCCATTGTTGTTAGGTGCCATCGAGTCGGTACTAACCCATTGCAAACTTACGCACAGCAGAACAAAACACTGTCTGATCCTGTTGCCACCGATGCTGCCACTTGGTCAATCCATCTGACTGGGGGTCTTCCTCTTTTTCTCTGACCCTCCACCTTACCAAACATGACATCCTTCTCCAGCGACTGGTCCCTCCTGACAATATGTCCATAGTATGACAGAGGATGTTTGGCCATCCTGGCCTCCAAGGAGCACTCTAGCTGCACTTCTTCCAAAAAGGATCTATTGGTTCTTTGGCAGCCCATGGTACTTTGAATATTCTCCTCCAACACCATAACTCAAAAGCATCAATTCTTCTACAGTCTTCCTTATTCACTGTCCAGCTTTTGCATGCATATGAGGTCATTGAAAATACTATGGCTTGGGTCAGGGGCACCTTAGTCCTCAAGCTGACATCTTTGCTCTTCAACACTTGAAAAAGGTCCTGTGCAGCAGATTTGCCTAATGCAATATGTCATTTGATTTCTTGACTGCTGCTTCTGTGAATGTTCATAGTTGATCCAAGAAGAATGAAGTCCTTGACAACTTCAATCTTTTCTCCATTGATAAGAATGTTGTTTATTGGTCCAGTGGTGAGGATTTTTGTTTTCTTTACATTGAGATGTAATCCATACCAAAGGCTGTGCTCTTTGATATCAGATGGAGCTTGACTGAAAGCAGAAAATACCAGAAATATGTCTACCTGTGCTTTATTGACTATGCAAAGACTTTCAACTGTGTGGATCATGATAATCTATGGACAACACTACAAAGAATGTAACACTTAATTGTGCCCAAAAGGAACTTTACATAAACAAAGAGGCAGTCATTCAAACAGAACACTGAATGATTTAAAATCAGGAGAAGTAGGCACCAGGGTTGTAGTCTTTCTCCATACTTTTTCAATCTGTATGCTGATCAAATTATCCAAGAAGCTGAATGACGTGAAGAAGAATTTATCATTAGGATTGCAGGAAGACTCATTAACAATCTGCAATATGCAGATAATACAACCTTGCTTGCTGAAAGCAAAGAGGTCTTAAAATACTAACCGGTGAATATCAGAGACCACAGCCTTCAGTATGGGTTGCAGATCTATGTAAAGAAAACAAATATCCTTACCACTGGATTAATAAATAACATCATGATAAATGGAGAAAAGATTGAAGTTGCTAAAGGCTTCATTTTGCTTGGATCCACTATCAGCACTCATGGAAGCAGCAGTAAAGAAATTAATGTATTGCATTAGGTAAATCTGCTGTACAAGACTTCTTAAAAGTGCTCAAGAGCAAATTTGTCAGTTTGAGGACTAAGGTGTGCCATGGTATCTTCATATGCATGTGAAAGTTGAACAGTGAATAAGGAAGACTGTAGAATTTATGTATTTGAGTTATGATGTTGGAAAAGAATATTGAAAATACC
The DNA here is from genome assembly GCF_000296735.1 of Chrysochloris asiatica. NCBI lineage: Eukaryota > Metazoa > Chordata > Mammalia > Afrosoricida > Chrysochloridae > Chrysochloris > Chrysochloris asiatica. Next base: position 21,160,376 of record NW_006408550.1, on the reverse strand, counting down.
ATGGACAGGTGGAAGAACAAACAAATCTGTGTTGGAAGAAGTACAGCCAGAATGCTCCTTAGAAGCCAGGATTGTGAGACTTTGTCTCTCCTATTTCAGACATACTAACAGGAGGAACCAGTCCCTGGAGAAGGGCATCATGCCAGGTAAAGTGGAGCGTCAGTGAAAAAGAGGACAACCCCCAATGAGATGGATTAATACAGTGGCTACAGCAATGGGCTCAAGTTTAACAATGATTGTGAGGATGGTACAGGGCCAGATAGTGTTCTGTTGGGGTGTGCATAAGGTAGTTATGAATCGGAACCTACTGGACAGCACCTAACAACAACAACAACCCTTGAGAGATTATTGTGGAGATGGACTCATTGTTGGGTCCGAATGACTCAATGGACCGAGCCCAAGTCCTCAACCAGCTTTGGTATCACAGAAGATATTACACCATTCGTTCTACTTCTGACTTCAGCACGTCAAATAATCATAGTCTCGGGTCGCTATGGGTCAGAACCAACTCGATGGCACTGAACAGCAACAACAAATATTTGGAAGCAAAAGCGTGAAGTTTTATTGTGTAATAGCTAAGTCAAGTTATGAAGTGTCAAGAAATTATAAAGCACTCTAGCCTTAGGGAAGGGGACAAAGATCTATATACAAAGATTTCAGGAACTTCTCAGGAAATATTTGGATTGGTCGATATTTTAAATATACAACCAGTCAGGCATAAGACAGTCACAAAGACCACACACATATCCTTTTTAACATGGATTCAGGAACAGTCTAAACAAAAAAGCTTTCTGAAGGCATTCTGTGCATGCAAACGTTTCACATACTTAACCAAACTACATATGTTAGCCATTAATCTTCAAAGTTCCTCAAGCAAAGTAAGTCAAAGTTTGTGTATTTATGGGGAAAACAGATGCTAGAAAAAAATGGGTCTAGTTTTAAACTTGTTTCAGCCATTTTATTCATATCAAACACCTCAGATTTTAGACTGCTCTGACATGTTATTGTTACTGTGAATTGCATTAATCTCAAAACATTTAAGTGCTGGTAGCAGAGAACATTCACAAGGATGATAAATTAGCATAAACCTAAAAATCCAAACCCACTCCTCTGAATTGATTCTGACAGAAAACAACCCAGTGTAAGGTTCCTGAGACTAAACGTTATGGGAACAGACAGCCTCCTTGTTCTCCCACAGAGTAGCTGATAGGTTTGAACCACCAATCTTGTAGTTAGCAGCCCAATGCCTGACCCACAGAGTCCCCAGGGATCCTTAAATTAACATCAAGAATACTATAAAATTTAAAATCAGCATTTGAAATGAGTTTTTTAAGAGCCCAATGATAAAACGATCCCTCTTACAGTTATTTTGACTGCCAAGTATTTTATTTAATTAGTGACAGATTTCTGTAGTGTCATATACATGAATAAACTGTAAGGCACCACTTTCAAGATAATACAGCACTTACTGTAAAAAAAAAAAAAGTCTTATTGTTGTTGTTGTTAAGTGCCGTGGAGTTGATTCCCTGCATAGGGTTTCTGAGGCTGTAATCTTTACGAGAGCAGAAAGCTTCATCTTTCTCCCACTGAAGCACTGGTAGTTTTGAACTGCTGACCTTGGGGTCAGCAGCCCGACACATAACTACGATGCTACCAGAGCTCCTATACTGTTATAAAATTTATAAAATAAACTGGAATTAAGATTTTCAAAAGGATAAAGAAAATCACATTTGGAGCATATTGTTGAAGTACCAACTCATAGTGACTGTGCGTAGGATTTCAGAGGAGTGTCTGGTGAGTCTGAGCTGTGATTAGCAGTCCAGTGCTTATTCTACAGCACCAAACCAGGACAAAGAAAATACCAATGTTCTGAGTTCTGCTCTTTTTTGTAATATGGGAAAGGAGAGGAAAGGAGAGTTAAAAAAAAAAAAAGAAAAGAAAGAAAGAATCCCCAAACCAAATTCCCTTTAATTGCTGTGATGGAACATAGAGATAGAATTTACAGATGCTCATTTTATGTGGTAAGAGTTTGTCCTGCTATACCATGATTAGAAAATTACACATCCGAGATGTTAGAAAACCAGAGTCTGGTTAGCACGTATACTAAATCTTGAATCTTTAAGAAAGTTATATTGATATGTTGAAAAATTAAACATTTTAGTTTGGCTTTTCAAAATGCATGACAGATTATTACCAAGAATGTTTTATTGAAAAAAAATTGCACATTTTGTTTCTAGAACAAAAAATCCTTTGGAAAGACTGAATGTGTCTATAATAATACTGTATTTCCAAAGTACATATACCCTCAAAGACCTTATTAAAGAATGCATATATTGATGAACTTTCACCTACACCTATGGATGCAGTAGCTCAATAGAGGGAACAAATCTTTACAATGAGGATCATTCCCACCCCTTCCATACACAGAGTAGAGAGGGATGGGCAACTTGAATATTGGCTACCCAAAATGGTGGGCTACAAAGGCAAGAAGTGACTGGCTTACAAGCTTTCAAGAGGGAGCCTAGATCCAGAGGGTGTGGAGCAAAGTAGAATCTCCACTAAGTAGTATCCAATCTGTCTGAGCGGGGCTGATGAAAGGAGATGTGGATAGGTCTCTTGTGATACAATAGTGAATAATTGTTACCAGGGCTGACTGTGAGTGTTGGAAATGGAAAAGTAGACATTTTGTATCAAAAGGAGGGGACTGATTAACTTTGCATTCTAGGAGTGGAGGTCCCTAGGACCATCAAGGGAGAAGAGTGGAGAGAACCCTACCCAGAGAAGCAGTGATGCCAGAGATAGAGGCAGAGACGATGATGCAGAGAGATGGAACAGCTGGGGACTTTAGACCCAGAGTGGGAGAGGGGCTGCATGTTGATGACCGGGTGGGGGTGGGGGGTGCATGCTTGCAGGGTATACCCTTTGGTTGTTTGATGATGCATGGAGGGGATTGTAATAATGGCAGTGAAACTATATACAATAGGATGAATGTAAAGCTAATGTTCTCCTATGTAAACTATCACATAATTCACCATAAAATGTTAAAAAAAAAAAGAATGCATATAGTATACCTGTTGTTGTGTGCCGTGGAGTTGGTTCCGACTCATAAAGACCCTACACAGGGTTTCTGAGGCTGTAAATCTTTACAGGAGCAGAACACCTCATCTTTCTCCCATGGAATGGCTGGTAGTTTCGAACTGCTGACCTTGTGGCTCACAGCCCGATTCGTAACCACTACGCTACCAGAGCTCCTTATAGTAGTTGTAGAATTAGACTATGGTTCAACTTTCTCTTAACGGGTACTCAATAGATAATGTCAATGGAGTCCTAGCACTGTGGGATAAGCACTGGACTGTTAATTGCAAAGCCAGTGGTTCAAACCCATCAGTCGCTCCTTAGAAACGCTGTACTAGATAACTGTGAATCAGAGCTTACTCCACAGAAATTAACGACAACATCAGATCACCTCAACGAACAAATTTGTTTTGGAAGTTCAGCAGAATGCTCCTTGGATACGAGATTGGTAAAAACTTTGTGTCATGTACTTTGGGCATGTTATCAGGAAGGCAAGTACAAGGAGAAGGATTTCATGCTTGGTAAAGTGGAAGATTCAATGAAAAAGAGGAAGACCTTCAACAAGATGAATGGACACAGTGACTGCAACAGGGGATTCATGGGAATGAGAGTGAGGATGGCTCAAGACTGGGCAGAGTTTCATTCTGTTGTTCCTGTGGGTTGGAACCTACCCAATAGCGCCTAACAACAGCAGATGCATGCTCCAGGAATTAACCAGTTAGTTAAATGTGTGAACATGATGTACTTTGAAGTTCAGTTATACTTTGACTGTTAAAACTTCAGCCAAACACTTTTACTCACATATTAAAAAAAAAAAAAGTGTGCCACTCATACACCACAGAGCTCAAACATTCAGAGACCAGAATGTCTTCTAAGGCCAAGCATGATGCGCTGACACATCCAGGTATGATTGACACTAACAATTTGAATAAAGACTTGAAGAGCCTCTAAAATTTAGATACTAAGTAAAACCACAATTTCTTCACTGGGGTACGCTCTTCAACAGCACTTCCTACACCCCAGGCTGAGCTCAGTGACACCTGACTTACAGTTAACCCAACATTAAAAATAAAAATGTAGTGTCATTAAATCAACCCTGACTGGAAACTCCATGTGTGTCAGAGTAGAACTGCACTCACAAAAGTGTTCGGTGACTGATCTTTCAGGTGAACATTGCCAGGTCTGTCGGCACTTAACCCCTCCTTCTACCTGGGGTCTACCAACATACCACCCTTATGAACCTGAGATCAATCCCAGCTGTTCTGTGATTACAGTGGTTCCTGGGAGTCCTACTAGGCACAAAATCAGATGGTTTGCTGTTTGTGCTTCAAGTAGATTGAACTGTAGGACAGAGCAGAACTGTCCCATAAGGGTTCTTAGGCTGAAATCCTTAGAGTAGCAGATGACCAAGCCTTTTGTCCTGTGGAGATGAATCTTCGAACCACCCACCTTTTGGTTAGCAGCCAATTGTTTAACCATTATGCCACTGGGGCTCCCCCAAAAAGTGGGGATTCGGAGTCCTCGTGTGGCGGTATAAGCATGAGCACTGGACTGCAAGATCAGTTTGAATTGCAAGGTCAGTGTTTCAGATCCACCAGCTGCTCTTTGGAGACCCTATGAAAGGTCGTCATGAGTCAGAACTGACTGGCACTATTAATCAACAATCAACAACAACAACAACCGTACCTGTTCTGTATTAAATGTGCCCCTCCCCAAAATATGTGTTAGAAACCTAATCCCTGTACTTAAAGTGATGTGGACTAAGACAACTCCTATTTCCAAGTTATGTTGATTAGACCACACCTAAGTAGGGTGAATTCTATACCTAATCACTTCTGAATGATAGAAAGAGCAGATTAGACACAGAGACATGCCCACAGACACAGGGAGAAGACAGACACCCCATGAGCATGGAGGCAGATGAATCTACAAATCCAGGAACCCCAAAGATGTCAACTACTAACCTACTAATGCTGAATGGGGCCCTGAGGGCACAGGACTTCGAACCCTCAAACTGCTCCACAGGAAAAAGCCTTGGTAATCTGTTCTCATAAAGATTGTTGTTGTTCAGTGCCGTTGAGTCAGTTCCAACTCATAGAGACCCTGTATAGGGTGTCCAAGGAGTGGCTGGTGTGTCTGAACCGCTGACCTTGTGGTTAGCCATCCAGTGCTTATTCCACAGCGCCACAGCAGGACTAGGAAGTCTTATGAGGCAGTTTGCTCTGTCATGTGGGGTCACTATGAGTCAGACTGAACCTATGACACACAACAACAGAAGCTGAAATAGACAAAGAAGAACTTCTCCCCAGAGCCATACTCTGAATTTAGACTTCTAGCTTCCTGAACTGTGAGAAAGTGAATTTGTGTTCTTTCAAAGGCATTCACGTGTGGTAGTTCTATTACAGCTACACTAGGAAATGAGGAGCCAAATCAAGTCAGAATTTAAAGAGAGTGAGAAATTGACTCTATTACTACTGCATTGTGAAGTTCACACAAGACACAGTGAAAAAACATGGACCGTGAATTCACAATTGGCCTTGCATTGGACCAGTCAGATGACTTTTGGTTTTTAGTTATTTGAATTGCTAAAGTCATAGCTATTAAATCTTCTAATGTGGAATCATATTAAATATCCCAAAGGCTACTGTACTGGAACACAAAAAGAACACATCTGCTGATCGAATGTCCTTTGTTCAAAGGCAATAGGAACTCAGTTGCATCAATTGCAACCAAGCGCATTTAACAAGCTGAAAGAAAAGACGTGAGTTCACCTTAAACAATAATGCAACACTTATTACTCCCCTTATCTCTGGTAGTGTAGTCATTATGAGTCGGGCTGCTAATCTTAACTTCAGCAGTTCGAAGCTACCAGCGGTTCCATGGGAGAAAGATGAGACTTTCTACTTCTGTAAAGATTTACAGCCTCAGAAACCCTACATAGGGTCGCTGTGAGTTGGAAATGACTCCATGGCACGTAAACACCACCACCATAGCTAAATCCTATAAAGATACCAATTTCTAAATGGAGATGGTAACATGCAAGCTGATTTTTTTTTTTCTTCCTAACATAGAAAACTGGCTCAAAAACCTTGTCAGATTTTTAGTACTTCCTCAAAACTAAAAAAAAGCACATCAGAAGTGAAGATGGTGAGACTTCATCTCACATACTTTGGACACTTTATCAGAAGTGGCCAATACCTGGAGAAGGACATCATCATTGATAAAATAGTTGTTAAGTGCCTTCAAGTCAGTTCCAACTCAGAGCTACCCTGAGGGGTCATCAAAAGAGAGGTCAAATCTGAGCCTAAAGATGTATCTGTCAATGACTGCTTCCCCCACCCAACTTTTCCAAATAAATCTGACTTTTGAAGTGTTTACTGCCACTAAGCTGTGTTGAATGGATCAAGGCCTTTACAAAATTTGTTATGATCCACACAGTTGAGTGCCTTTGAGTCTTATGTACACTATACTAAACAATATTTTATTGTGATCATAAGTAGATTGCCAGACCTTTCTTCCTAGTCTCTCTTGGTCTGGAAACACCACTGAAACCTAGACATCATGGTGACTCTCTGGTATTTAAAATACTGGATGCAGAGCTCCCAGCATCATCTTAACACATAAGCCACCAGAATATGACAAACTGAAAGGCAGTAGACTAGATGTAAATATTGTTGTTGTTGTTGGGAAGTGCCATTGACTTGGCTTCAACTCATAGCCACCCCATGTAGAGTTTCTGAGGAGCAGCTGGTAGGTTTGAACCACTGACCTTGTGGTTAACAGTCCAGTGCTTTTCCTGCAGTGCCACATCAGGCTCCAGATGTAAATGCAGTGTAGTGTTATTTCTCCTGGACAAGTCCTACAGCACACACCACAACAATTATTTACATCTAGTCTACTATCTAGAGTCCTGGTATGGCGCTGTGTGCTAATGAGTTAGACTGAGAAGTGGTTTGAACTGCAAGGTCGGTGGTTCAAGTTCACCAGCTGCACCTCGGAAACCCTATACAGGGTCGCTATGGGTCGAAACTAACATGACAGCACTTAGAAACAACAACAACAACATCTATGTTAGAGAGTCCTGGTGTGCACTATAGGATAAACACTGGATCACAAGGTCCATTTGAGCTGCAAAGTCGGTGGTTCAAACGTACCAGTCACTCCTCAGAAACCCTGCACAGAGTTGGCGTGAGTCAGAATCAATTTGAAGGCACTTAACAACAACCTATATTATTAAATCCTGCCTATTATGGGCCATTTG
>NW_006408550.1:21149793-21152675 GCF_000296735.1 Chrysochloris asiatica | reverse complement strand
GAACCGACTCAATGGCACTTAACAACAACAATAGCAGATTGGTTTTAATGTTGTAGTAGTCATAAAAGTCAATGTAATAAAGTTGCCAACTTTTCATTTTCTCACTTACATTTTCTTGCATAACATCATATGAATGCATAATTACTATCCTTTATCACTTTCATATCATAAAAAGACAATTTGATATTAAAGGAGGAATAAGAATTTCTGGTAAAATCTTATTATATTGGATAAATTTGGCTTAATAAAATACTTAACTACTTTAAAAAAAAATCAATGTAAGCCAATATATTTGATCATATGGGGGACTTCATAAAGTTTGGGGGAAATGGAATGAAAAGATAATGGAATTTTATCACAATACCTTTGAAGCACTTTGTATTAGTGCTATCCCAAGAACAATCTATTGTCGTTGTTGTTAGGTGTGATGTTAACTCGATTCTGACTCATAGCAACCCTGCGTACAACAGAAACACTGCCCAATCCCTTACTAGCCTCACAGTTTTCCTGTTTAAATCCAGTATTGCAATCACTGTGTCAATCCATCGTCTTGAGGGTCTTCCTCTTTTGTACAAACCCTTTGATTTACCAAGCATGCTGTGGTTCTCCAAGGATTCGTCCCTCCTGGTGACATGTGCAAAGTGCATGGTAGTGAATTTCTAGCCCACAAACACCAAAAAAAATTTTGCCTGGATACTGATTCTTAGACAACACTGTGTGGTTTTTGAATTGTGGTTCAAATTGACCAGACACTTCTCAGAAACCCTATACAGGGTCTCTATGAGTTGGAACTGACTCAACGGCATTTGACAACAACAATAACAAGTGTTCTTTTAGGTTAAGCAAAAATGATGAAAACAATACTGTAATCACAACTGTGGACTCAAACATGTCAACAATCCTGAGGATAATGCAGGACTGGGCAACATTTCATTCTATTATGCATAGAGCAGCAAATAGTCAAAGCCAACTCCACTGCAAATAATAATACCAACAACAGCAAACCTCCTTTCAAGAATACGGTCAACGAAAATGGGGAAATGGGAAGAGGAAGAGCAGTAGCTAGCAAAATTCATTTCACATTGTAGAAACTCAGTTAAAATTTATTTGCAATTAAATTGCCGCTTCACTCTACTCATAGATTGGGTTGTTGCTGATACTTAGCTGGAGCGGACACCATATGCTTCTAGTTAAAGAGAAAAAGAGTCAACCCTTCACACTGAGTGAGATGTTCTGACTAATACCTAATTAGAAAGAGCAATTCAGAGCACCAACTACATAGATCCCATCGCCTTGGCAGTCCTATGCTCTTCAGGCACAAATTGAGGGACGCTGTGAACACAAATATCTAAGAATCAGTGATATTGAGTACACTTGCTTTTAGTATTTTTTTTTCTAAATTACCCATCACAGCCTACTTATTGTTGATGTTTACCATGGCGCCCCCATGTGTGCAGAGTAGAACTGCTCCATGGAATTTTCAAGGCTGTGATCTTCAGAAAGTAGATGACCCAACATGTATTTCCAGGCACCTGTGAATGGGTTCAGACCACCAACTTACTAGCCAGTAGTCAAGCTCCTAAGCTCTTTACTATTTATACTACTTAGTTACAACTTACAACCGATTTTTGCTATTACTAAGTGCCTTCGAGTCAGTTCTGACTCATGGCAACTCCATTTTGTTGTTAAGTGCCATCGAGTGGGTTCCAACCCATAGTGACCCTGTATAGGGTTTCCAAGGAGTGATTGGTGAACTTACCACCAACTTTGCAATTCAAACTGACTTTGCAGTCCAGCACATTAACCCACAGCGCCATACCAGGACTCCAAGTAGACTATAGTGAAATGGGAAAGAATGGAATGAGATGGACTAGAAACTACCAGAGTACCTGGGTAGTGGTTAAGAATCGGGCTGTGAACCACACGGTCAGCAGTTCAAAACTACCAGCTGTTCCACAGGAGAAAGAGAGGCTTTCTGCTCCTGTAAAGATTTACAGCTTTGGAAACCCTGTACAGGGTCTCTATGAGTTGGAACCGACTCCACGGCACATAACCACCACCATATATATACATATACACACACACACATGTTGTTGTTGTTGTTGTCAGGTGCCATCAAGTCAGAACCGACTCATAGCGACCCTATGCACAGCAAAACAAAACAATGTCCAATCCTGGGCCAACCTCACTACCACTGCCACAACTGAAGCCATCAATGATGCCACCTGGCCTATACATCTCGTTGGGGGTCTTCCTCTTTTTCTCTGACCCTCCATCCTACCCAGCATGACATCCTTCTCCAGTGACTGTTCCCTCCTGACCGTATGTTAAAAGTACGAAAGACGAAGTTTAGCCATGTTGGCCTACACACACACACACACACACACACACACACACATACACATATATATGTATATACATATAGACTCCTGGTGTGGAACTGCAAGATTGGCAGTTCAAGCTCACCAGCCACTCCTCAGAAACCCTTAACAACAACAACAATATACACACACACAAAAGAAGCTCTGGTAGTGTCATGGATATGAGTCGGGCTGCTAATCTCATTGAAACTACCAGCTGTCTGTGCAAGAAAGATGAGGCTTTCTGCTCCCGGAAAGATTAACAGCCTTGAAAATCCTATGTAGGGCCTCTGAACTGACTCCATGGTACATAACCACTTCTACCAAATAAACACATATTGTTGCTGAGGGCCAGCATGTCAATTTCAACTCATAGCAAATCTGTATAGGGTTTCCAAGGAGCACCTGGTAAGTTTGAACCTCCAACCTCGTGGTTCAAATCAACCTTGTGGTCCAGTGCTTATCCTACAGCACCACACCATGTTTGTGTATACATTACTAATTCACAGGGTAAAATGTATA
>NW_006408550.1:21140720-21149693 GCF_000296735.1 Chrysochloris asiatica | reverse complement strand
TTTGACTATGGGATGGGTCAAGCCATTTCAATAATAGACAAAAGCTTACGAGTCTGACACTTTCTCATTAAATGGTTGGGAAAATTATTAGACTTCTTTAGAATCATCAGCAACAGGAAGAAAATTACTACCTTGCCTAAGAATTCCTTAAAGTATGTAAAATATATAACATAATGAGTCAAAACACCTGTTTCCCTAGTTTAATATCAACAGGTCTGGAATCCGGTTTTTCAATTCAGCAGCCATGTGTCTTAGCTCAAACTACTTTACTTTACTATATCTGATTAATTTTTGTTTGTTATCTGTAAAATAGCAACTACCTCACAAAATTGCTGTGAAAGCGTAATGAAATAATATACATAAAGTACTTAGCCCAAATGCCTAATGCACAGTATGTACTCAGTAAATGTAAATTATTCCTGCTGTTGATAATTTTAATGTTAACCTCACCCCACATTCCTGTATATGAGAGACAGTGAAAAGCTTGAAAAAAGGAGGTGAAATTTAAGACTACAGGCCTGCTAGTGTTAAAACTTACCTGGGGTGTTGTAGGATAAGCACTGGACTGCTAACTTTGAGATCAGTGGTTCAAACCCACCAGCTGCTCCTCAGAACCAACTCAACAGCACTTAACAACAGCAACAAGTTCAAAATCATGTTTAGTCTAAATATCTAAGTCAATAAGAAAATATTATACTCAGCAAATCCCCACTGCACTGGAGCCTATTGATGGTGTGGTGCCGTAGGAGTAACATCCATCTGTCCGCAGCCTGGGTGCCTGCTCTGGGAGGTAAACTACATGAGGAAGTCTTCATGAAGTCATGATCCAACAGATCAAATGAACTCAAGCTTCATTATGGGGAAGTCCACTATGAAAACAACCTATCCAAACTCAAACTTTAACTGCTTCTCTTCAGCCCTGTTGAAATTGTTTTCTGATTTGCAAAAGATGGCTTACCTGGCAAGTTACTTTTAAGTCTGGTTCCTAGAGTAAGTAAACAACATTTAAAGCAAACCACGGCAAAACACCTTCTGAGTATAAAATCCAGATACTCTCACAATATCTGGCTAAATTACTTCTGGTTCTGCTTCTTTTTCACAAACAGTAGGTGGTGGCCCAAAACCCAAGCAACAGTTAACAGGATTCGTTCTTGGTATGAAACTCAAACCAACTTCCTTTGGCTAAGCCTACAAAACAAGAGCAATCAGTGATAACTAGTATTGTTGTTGTTATTAAAATGAAATAAACGTCTAGTACATGATGCATATATCTTTTTTTTCTCATTCTAAAAGTATGACAAATACTGTTCAAAAAGTAAAACTAATTACAGCATTCACCACCATGCCAGAAAAACGAGATCATGTTTACCCTGTGGATGAGAAGACCATGCAGGTGAGCTTATTGCCTCATCAAGAACAAGGATAGGAGTGTCCTGTGATACTCACTGTAGACAAGAGAAACTGGAGCTAGCTCAGTGTTACAGCGATGGGCGAGCAACTAAGAACCTGGCCAGTGGATGACAAGATGGGAGTAGCCCTGAATGGAAGGGTAGGAACCCTTCAGAGCATTATTTGATGATTCAAGAGAATATTCGCTTGGAGGATGCACTCTTCAGCTTCAGAATTTTTTAAAAGGGTGAGGTTGGGGTTTAGGGTAAGCATTTAATAAAACCTAATGTTTTGCTTAAAAAGAAAATTTACTACTACCAAAATAGCTAACAAGATAACTTCAAAGAGTTCAAACTACTTCAAAAGGCACGTGCCCAATTATCAACATAATTACAGGATGGTGTGTTTCCCAAGGTTGCATCTAATTAGTACCTCAGCCACTTAATGAGTGTTTAGGACTGAAAAAAGATATCAGTGTATTTAATCATGTATGGTTTGTTATTTGATCTAATTCTTAACATTAAAAACTACAGCTTAAAAAATAAAAGCTGTAAGTAATATTGATGGCTCAAAGTGCTTTAATCAAATATGCAATATTTGTTATTTTATCTTTTTGTTGTTGTTGTTATAATTTCAAATATTAAGATGAGTGTAGTAAGAGTTTCATTAAAATTTCATCAAAAGAAAGTGTTTACAGGAAAACAATTTCAGCCAAATCTCTAAAGTCAGACAAGCAGCATCAAACCATGTCAAACAGCTGACAATCATCTATGAGTTTTCAGTGGATTAAACAATTAGTTATGCCACTTAAAGATCACAGCAACACTCTGGGATAACAATTACCATCCTCATTTTCCAAATGAGGAAAGAAGTATTAGAAAAAATTCACACCCTTGTCCACCATCCCAAAGCTGGTCCTGCTCTTTTTACTGCCCTCTTAAGGAACTCTGAATCTAGTAGTTACAGGTCAGGCTGCTAACCTCAAGATCAGCAGTTCAAAACTACCAGCCATTCCATGAGAGAAAGATGAAGTTTTTTGCTCTTGTAAACATTTATAACCTCGGAAACACTATACAGGGCCGCTATGAGTCAAAATCTATTCCACAGCACACAACCAACAACAACAACAACTGGATTCCTGGTATGGTACTATATGATAAGCACAGGACTGTGAACCACAGGGTTGGCACTTTAAACTTGCCAGCGGCTTCTTGGAAACCCTATACAAGGTTGCTATGAGTCGACACCAACTCAACAGCACTTAACAATATATTGTATTGTTGTTGTGTGCCATTGAATCCGTTCCGATTCATGGTGTCCCTGTGTAGGGTTCCCAAGGTGCAGCTGGTGGATTTGCATTGCCAATCTTACGGTTAGCAGTCCAGTGCAGATCCTACAGCACCACACCAGGAATAAATATATAGATGTAATATATTACATATGTTGTTGCGCGCTGTTGAATTGGTTCCGACTCATAGCAGCCCTGTATAGGGTTTCAGAGGAGCAACTGGTGAATTTGAACCACTGACCTTGCAATTCAAACCGACCTTGAGATTAAGTGCTTATCCTATGCTTCCACACCAAGACTCCATATCTATCTCTCTATCTATCCATCCATCCATCCATCTGTCTATATCTATATCTATATATATTCAAGGGTGTAGTACTATTTGCCGCACATGTTCAGATTTTGGGTTTATCTATATATCCACTCAAGGAGCTCTGGTAGCATAGTGGTTACGAATCAGGCCGCGAACCACAAGGTCAGCAATTTAAAACTGTTCTGTGGGAGAAAGAGGAGGCTCTCTGTTCTCGTAAAGATTTACGGCCTCAGAAACCCTGTACAGGGTCGCTATGAGTCGGAACCGACTCCACAGCACATAACAACAACAACATATATCCACTCATATATTATTATTACTATTATTGCAGGATTGTTTATGTAATAGTACTTAATCTTGTTGCCTTTTAACTCTTGTGCTCCTCCCTGTGTCTTCCTCTGCCTAGATCATTTTGTGCTGACCTCACCCTTATTTTATATTGTCTTTCCCTTCAGCCAAGTTAATATGTGTCTACCCTCCAGTCAGTGATTTATCCTCACTTCCCCTCCCACTTCTGATAACCTTCAAAAAATGTGTCTTTATGTGTGTAAACCCTGTTTTTCTTCTTTTTTATTTTGGTGAGACAGGTTATTAATTTTCTTTGAAGTCACCCTATAATTTATTTTTTTCTTCCCAAGTTTAAAACAGTCCTTTCTACTTGGTATCTGTGAATCATCTTTTTGGATGTTCTGTAACTAAACTGTTAATTCCCTCATTTTGTTCTGCACTTGCCATAATTTTCAAATTGGCATCTCTAGTTCCCAGTTTTCAGTCCTGTAAGTTTCTTTTATTTTTAGACTCCTATATCTGAGATGATTTCCAGGTGATGTGGTTGTGTGTCTTCATCTCAGCTTGTTACCTGATGTTGTTGATTCTTTGTCTGAAGGACTTCCTTAAGTATCTCTTGTTTGGGTTTTTACAAATTCCTTTAATTTCTCATTATCTAGAAATATTTTATTTTTGTTGTCATAATTAGGGACCATTTTGCTGGATATATAATTCTTGGTTAACATTTTTTTCTTTCTGCATTTTATATATGTCTCTCCATTGCCTTCTTCCTAAATGTTTTCTACTGAGAAATAGAACTTAGTCTTATTGGATCTCCTTTGCTGGTGACTTTTTGTTTTACTCAAACTACTTTCAGGATTCTTTCCTTGTGTTTGATTTTGGAAAGTTTGATTATGATATGTCTTGGTAATTTTCTTTTGGCATCTGTCCTGTTTGGAGTTCATTGAACCTCTTGAATTCATATCTTCAAGTATTAAAAATATTAGGAAATTTTCAGTGTTTTTTTTTCTCATTCTGTTCTGGAATTCCAATCAGAAGTAAGTTATTTACTTACCTTGATGGTGTCCCACATACTACTAGGCTTTCTTCACTATTCTGTTGTTTGTTTGTTTGTTTTTTCTGATGGTTCCGCTAACACATTAGTATTAAGAGATCTTTCTTTAATTTTGCTAATCCTGTCTTCCACTGATTCAATTCTACTCCTTTGCCCTTCCAATGAATTATCTATTTTTGAAATTTTAGTGTTAATCTTCTGGATTTCTTCATGCTGTTTTCCTATCGTTTATACTTTTCTGTTTATTTTTTCAATTTGTTCTTGTATTGCTTTCCTGATTTCTAAAGTTTTGTCCATTTTGACTTTGAGTTCCTTGGTGTTGTCCTGTTTTCTTTGATCTCATTCTTAATCTATTAAAGGACCCTAAATATAATTATTTTAAATTCCCCATCAAGTATTTCTAAGATCAGTTTTCTAGGAAGGTACTCTGATCCTGTATTTTGTCATATGCTTAATCCATCTTGTCCTGCTTTTATGTGTTTAATTTAATTTGTCAATTATCTCTGAGATACTGTGGTGTTATTGTATTAATTAGTTGAGTCTATATTGGTTTTCTTCACTTTGATTTTTATTTTGCTTTGTTTTAATATATCCAGGCAACAGGGTAGGCATGCTACTCTGGTTACCAGTTTGACTAGGACACTCACCACATATCTTTAGGGAACTTAGCAGTAGGTAGGATAGTCCTGGTGTGGCGCCGCTGTGGGTTAATGCGCCAGTCTGAAAAGCTGTTTGAACTACAAGGTCAGTGGTGCAAGCTCACCAGCTGTTCCTCAGAAACCTTATACAGGGTCGCTATGGGTAGGAACTGACTCAATAGCACTTAACAAAAACAACAACAGGATTGTGGGTGGGCAGCACAGTGCCTCCATACACAATAACTACTGGGCTGCAAACCACAAGGTCTGCAGTTCAGGCCTGCCAGACACTCCATGGGAGAAAGTGGGAGAAAGATGAGGCTTTCTGCCCCCACTAAGATCTGAAGGTTTGGAAATCCTATACAGGGTCACTGAGTCAGAGCTAACCTGACGGCGCTTAACAAAACAGACATGCAGGTGAAAGCCCTGGTCGTGTAGAGCACCTGAGAGCAGGCTGACTGGGTGTTGGCCACTGTCTGTCATCCTTAAAGTTGTGCTGAAGAGGGTGGTGGCAGTCGCCCAGTGGGTAGGGTGGGAGATATAGTGGGCATAGCTGGGTAAGGTTGCTGCTTCCTGAGTAAGAAGTAGGAAATGGGGAAGGAAGAGAAAGAGAAAAAACAAAACACATGGGGTGAGGGAAGAGGAAAGAACTGAGAGGAAGGAAATAAAGGAAAAAGCGAGGAAAAACATAGCACAGTACTGGAACACACGCTAGCTGCCAAACACAGTTGTGGTGAGAACACGGCATGCATTCTGTAAGAGCACCACTGGCAGTGGAAGGGTTGGGGAAGACACTGCTGATTATAGGGGCATTGAGGGTGGGGACCCCCTCCACAGGAGTAAGAAACAAGAAGTAAAGGGAAGAGGTAAGAGAGGAAAGAAAAAGAAAAGGCGCACAGTGCTGATGCAAACACTAGTTGCCAAACACAACTGCAGTGTGGACATGGTGCTTTCTCCATGGGACCTCAGGCCACCAACTATGAAAGGCCAAAGGTTGGTGGTGCTGACATTGGAGAAAGCAAAGGGGGAGGGAAAGGACCAAGGAAAGAAAAAAAGAGTGTGTAGAGGGAAGCTCAAGGGGAAAGATTAAAAGCAAAAGCAACACACTACCAGTAGGAAGGGATTTAACCAAATGCTGAGAGGATGGGGTTGGGGAAGGGTCACATCTCCAGTCACTGGAAGGTTATGTGGGGTAAGGTGATAGGTCACCTCTCATTAATGTGGGTGCCAGCGCAGTCCTGGGTGAGCAGAGCCAGGGATATCATTCCTGCCATGACTGGAACACCATATGCAATCATTCAAAATGGCCACAGTGTGCTGAGCCAGTTGGCAATTCAGCATTCAAAATGTCTGCTTATTCACTGTTTTTGTTCAGTCTTTTCTTGTAATTGGTATTTGACCTATTCCTTTGCTTGATGCTCAAAGTTCCAGAATTGTCAACCATATCCATTTGCTGTAAAGGGTCTCGGTTGTAAATTTGTCTGGTCCACCATCTTGGATGGATCGTCTCCACCATCCTCACTTCTAAAGAGTATTCAGACTGAACTTCTTCTAAGACACATTTGTTCATTCTTCTGGCAGCCCATGGCATATTTAATATTCTTTGCCAACACTGATGATTATTTATGTATAATTTGTTTCCTCTTCTTCCCCACTTCTTCCTGGATTCTCATAGTGAAGTCTGAGAGTGCCTAGGTTTTGGGAAGCGCTGTTATTTTTCAATGGATTGAAGATCAAGCAATTGTGGGTGTCGTTTTTGGGGTCTGTGAATAGAGGACATGGATTTAAAAAAGGATACTTGGTGTTGGTTTAGAACCCAGAATTTCATCTTGTACAATGACTCATAAAGCACATATTTGTCATGAGTCTGTATAACTGTTGGTGGTGGTAATGGTGGTAAAGTGCCATGAAGTTGGTTCCGATTCATAGTGACCTGTGTAGCTGAATTCCCTGAAATTGACTCTTTAGCATCTTAGGAAATCCATTGACTCTATTATAAGAAATGTGTTTCTTAATCTTTTTGTAAATTAGAATATTCAGTACATATGATTCCTCAAATACGAAGTGGTAATGAGATTTACACAAGCTGTGTATTTATTTCTAAAACGTTTTATGAAGTTTCCATGGAATTTATATAACCTGGGACATGAAATTTATCTGACTACTAGGAGTCACTACTACCTGGTGTGATGCTGTAGTATAGGCACTAGACTGCTAATGCAGCCTGGTGGTTCAAACCCATCAGCTGTTCCTTGGAAACCCTATACAATTTCACTATGAATTGGAACCAACTCTATGATACTTAACAATAACAACACTAAGACTGGTGATTTTACATAGCAGTACATGTTTCCACCAGGAGGACAAACGGTGATTATGAGCACAGTGTCCAATAACTGGGTTTGTTTTAGTATGAAAGTGAGCTTATCTCAAAGACGTTTTCATTGTTGCTCTTCTTAAATAAAGCTTATGTGTGTGTGTACTATTTTAACCCCAGTTTTGTTCTCAGAATGAGCACATTCTCATGGAGAAGGTTTCAGCAATGCCTGGATAAACGACAGTGATTCTACGTGTCATCGCACTGAAGCAGTGATCTCTTGCATTTGAAAAATGTAAGTCAACCACGAGACATGTGGTTGAACTATTTTGCTCTCATCTCTTGGAGATTACCACCAAATATGCCTGATGTCTCCCTGTTGGACTCTTTAGAAGTTCATGTCAGGTTTATGCTATTTTCTGAGACGTCACAATTTAGTTAATGATAAATAATATAATGGTAAATAATACGATTAGGTTTAGGACCCACCCTAGTCTGATATGGTCTCATTAACATAAAACAAGGAAGACCAAATTTTCAAACAGGATCACAGCTGTAGGAACAGGAGCTAGGATTTTAATACCTATTTTGAGGGGACACAGTTCAATTCACAGCACATCATCAAGCAAGAAACAAGAAATATCTTATAGTCACTTACTCTCTCATGTTTACCATGCCATTTAATGTCCACTAGCTTTTAAGCCATCCCTCATCTGTCTGTTTGTCATACTGTGGTGTCTTATGTGTTGCTGTGATGCTGGACGCTATGACACCAATATTTGAAATACCGGCAGTGTACACCAGGGTGGACAGGTTTCAGCTGAGCTTCCAGACTAAGAAAGACTAGGAAGAAAGAGAGGTAGATTACTTCTGAGGGTTTAATGACTGAAAACCTTATAAATAGCAGCGGAACATTGTCAGATGTAGTGGCACAAGATGAGCCCTTCAGGTTGGAGGGCACTCAAAATATGACTGGAGAAGAGCTGCCTCCTCAAAGTAGAGTTGACCATGATAACACAAATGAAGTAAAACTTTCAGGACCTCACTGACTGATGAGGCACAACTCAAAATGGGGAGAAACAACTGCAAACTTCTGTTAATAATCCTAACATGGAATGTATGAAATATGAGTCTAGGAATATTGGAACTTCTCAAAAATACAGTTGAATGCATAATGGTCAATATCCTAGGCATTTGTGAGTTGAAATGGACTTATATGAGCCAATTTGAATCTGATAATCATATGGTTTACTATGCCAGGAACCACAAATTCAAGAGGAATGGTGTTCCATTCATTATCAAAAAGAATGTTTCAAGATCTAATTTGAAGTACAATGTCTGTGTGATACCCATATGCCTACAAGGATGATCAGTTAATACCACTAGTATTCAAATTTATGCACCAACTCTAAAGCCCATGATGATGAAACAAAAGAATTCTACCAACTTCTTCAGTCTGAAATTGGTCAAATATGCCATCAAGATGCAGTGATGATTACTGGTGATTGGAATAGAAAGGTGGAAGCAAAGAAGAAGAGTCAGTAGTTGGAAAATACAACCTTGATGATAGAAATGCTGCTGGAGATCACATGATAGAATTCTGCAATATCAGTGACTTATTCACTGCAAATAAATTTTTAAATGAAGTAAAAGGCAACTATACACAATCTCTTCGATATCCCATGC
>NW_006408550.1:21136526-21138572 GCF_000296735.1 Chrysochloris asiatica | reverse complement strand
ATGGGCTAAATATTGAATGATGAAGAAAGCATCAAAAGAAGACAGAAGGTATACACAAAGTCACTACCAAAAAGTAATGGATGATGTTCAACAATTTTAAGAGGCAGCATATGATCAAAAGCCAATGGTATTGATGGAAGAAGTCTTAGCTTCACTGATGACATTAGCAAAAAAAAAAAAAAAAACAACGCAAGGCTCCAGGAATTGGCAAAATACAAATTGAAAATTGCCAACAAATTGATGAAGCACTAAAGATGTTCGCTCAACTACACCACAAAATTTGGAATCAGCTACCTGGCCTACTGATCAGAAGAGATCTACATTTGTGCCCATTCCAAAGAGGAGTGACCCAACAGAAAGCAGATATCATAGAACAATATCATTAATACCACACATAGTAAAATTTTGTTGAAGATAATTCAAAAACGATTGCAACAATACATCAACAGAAGACTACCAGAAATTCAAGCTGTATTGAGAAAAGGACGTGGAATAAGAGATATGATTGCTGATGTCAGATGGATCCTGGTTAGAATAAGAGAATACCAGAAAGATGTTTACTTGTGCTTTGTGGATTATGCAAAGGCTTGTGACTATGTGAATCATGACAAGCTATGCATAACATTGGGGGAAATGGATATTCTAAAACACTTCACTGTGCTCATGAAGAACCAATCATTTGAGCTGAACAAAGAGACACTGAATGGTTTAAAATCAGGGTGGTACCATAGAAGAAACGCCTTCCTCTCTGCTTCCATTGAGATTACAAGAAGACCTTTTGGAGCCGTTCTCTGTAACACATCGATCACCATGAGTCAGAAATGAGTCACTGACAATGGGTGGGAATTGACTCTGTGGCAATGTGTTGTTTTGTTTCTTTTTAAATTTTACAGTAAATACAGTGTCTTTCATGCAATACAGTGTGAGTCCTCTTCAACAGAGATTAGGGACCTTGCTTCTCAAAGAAAAAGTAGTGATATAAACAAAAGACAGGCCGGATACTTAGGTGGGAGCCCATTCTTGTGGCATTCAAAAAGAGGCATTCATTGAATTATAAAACTTAAATTCTGATAAAGACAGAGGCCTAGAAGCAGGAAACAAAGTAAAGGACTCTGGAGCAAGAAAAAGGGGGGGAAAAACAAAAAAACCTGCTTCACCTTTTAATAAAAAAAAATAATAATAATAAAAAAACTGTATTGTATTTCTCAGGAGGTAGATGTTGCTTTTATAAAAAAAGAGGTTAATGACAAGAAAACAAATGCCCCTCCTTCATTAAGAGTTCTTGGATCCATAAGACTCAGCTAAGCAATGAACTATGTATCTACAAAATAACAAAAGTTTCAGTTCATGATGACACCAAGAAATGAGCTCCTAGCGCAGGTTTTGGTTTTGTTTTTTCCAGGGGGGTGTTTTTGTTGTGTAGTTAAATGCATTCAAGTTGATTCCAACTCATGGCAACTTTGTATAAGGTTTCCAGTGAGCGGCTCGTGGGTTTGAACAACTAACCTTGTAGCTAGCAGCCCAGTGCTTAGTCTACAGTAACACATCAGAACTTAAAATTAAAAAAAGTTTAGCTTCATGTCTATATAAGGAACATTATTTCATATAACATTGTTTTGGGTGTGGTTATCCATGGGTGATATTACTCAAGTTATGAATGGCTATGAAGATGTCAGCTCAAAACCTTGAACTTCAAATTGGGGCTTATTGTGATTCTGGTCTGAATCAGAGATACTGATATGGATAGATTGGGCTCTCTTCTCAGTCACTCCTTCCTCCCACCCTGCCCCTAAGGAAAGACTTGTTTACTCTGATAAGACATCTCTACCTGGATGGGATGTAGGAAGTTCACAAATTCTCTTAAATTATACACATGTTGTCATGTGCCTTTGAGTGGTTCCAACTCACAGAAACCCTTTGTAGGGTTTCCAAGGCTGTAAATCTTTATGAGAGCAGAAAGCCTCATCTTTCTTCAAGGAATGGCTAGTAGACTTGAACTGCTGACCTTGTGGTTAGCAAACCAACATGAACCCACTACAACACTGG
>NW_006408550.1:21133612-21136006 GCF_000296735.1 Chrysochloris asiatica | reverse complement strand
ACAACAACAACACTATTAACCAGAAGGTTGGCAGGCTTAACCCACTCAGAAGTGCCTTGGAAGTCAGTCCTTGTGATTTGCTTCCGAAAGGGCTCAGTCTTGAAAACGCTTTGGAGCGCAGTTCTTTCTACTCTGCGCACATGGAGTCACCACGAGTCAGAATTTATTCAACAGCAACTGGTTATATTGTTTTCTTGTTTTGTTTTGTTTTTAAGAGGCATTTGTTACAGGAAAAATGGCTGAGAATCTCTAGGGTAGAACTCACAAGCACTTCTAATGTGAGGTGACCGGACAGAAGATGGTGTCTCTTGAATTCTGGGATTGCACTTGAACTTAATTCAGACCAAGATGAAAGGATCCAGCTGACCTAGGAGAGACGCTAGATAGAATTCTAGAGAAAGGTGATGCGTGTGTTAAATTGACAGAAATTGCAAAAAATACACTGTGAACCTGGAATTTTCCTCACTGCAAACTCCTACTGTGGCCATCTGGACACTTGCCTTTCAATGACAGATTTAAGAGACACCTGGGGATTGGGACAACAGGCCTGATGTTGAGATCAAGCGAAACAAGCATACCTTTTCTCTCTCAGATGATGGCCGCGACACATCGGAGGCCTCCCTCAGCTCACCTTTTGGCAGGGTAGAATCTGGTGGGCAGTTCTAGGTCCTGTTGCGTACGAGACTCCAATTTGGGAAGAAATGATGGCTCTGCTTGCTGGAGGGTCCTATAGACCAGAGAGTCTTAAGCGTTCACGGGCTAACAAATCACTGGGTTCTTGTTAAAATGCAGGTTCTTTGTGAGGACCATTTCTAACAAGCTCCCTGCTGATGGTGGTGCCGGTGTCTGAGGAATGCACTCTTGAGTATCAAGACTCTGGTAGCGTAGTGGTTACGAATCGGGCTGCTAACCTCAGGGACAGCAGTTCGAAACTACCAGCGGTTCCACGGGAGAAAGGTGAGGCTTTCCGCTCCCGTAAAAATTTACAGCCTCGGAAACCCCGTACCCGACTCCACGGCACATAACAACAACAAGATTGCATTAAATACTTCTAGAAGCATAATTGTTTGCTATTTTTCTACTCACTCCTATGATCTGACAATGGCCTATTTAAAGCTATATGATTGATGCTGTAGTGTAGCCAGTAAATTAGAATACCCAGCAAAGTGAGAGTGTAGAGCAGTATCTTAACCCTAGAAATAATGAAAGAACTTTAAACAAAAAAACAACATTACAAAACCATACCAAGGTACTGAAACCACTCCCAGAAATCCCAGAGATCGCCTTTCAGCTAAATAACAGGTTGACTCAAAAAAATAAGCAATATCACACATGAGTATTGAACTCTAAAAATAATAATAAAAGTCATCTATATGAGACCAATCGATCAGCATTTACTCTAAAGCAAAGATAAGAAGGTAGGGAAACTAGATTAATGGAAACAGAACAACCAGAATGGAAGGGAACACAGTGAAAAATGGAGCCAATATCATTGAGCAATATGTATGTTATTGCTAAGTGTCGTCAAGTTGTCTCTGACTCATAGCAATACTGTATAAGGTTTTTGAGGAGCAGCTGGTAGATTTTAACCACCAAGCTTGCAGTTAGCAATTCAGTGCTTATCCTACAGCGCCACACCAGAACTCCAAACAATATGTATAGAAATAGTTAAATGGGAACCTGATTAACTGTGTAAACTTCCACCAAAACACCATAAAACAGTATTCAAAAACAAACGTACCAGTGCCCTTGCTCCACTCCAGATTTATTCAACCAGAAATTCTAGGGGTGAAGCTTGGGTATTGTGTTCTTTGCTTTCTTTCCTTTATTTTTTAATTACTGTATTGTTTGTCATTTATTATATGACATACCATATAATTCACCCATTTATAATAGATATTTTGTTTTTGTTTTTGTTTTTGTTTTTCACATACTCACAGATATATGCAACTATCACCACAGCTTTTGAACATTCTCATCACTTCAAAAAGAGACCTCAAACTTCACCTATTACAGCTTTATCCCACCACATCCTAAGCAACTACTAATCCATTGTCTGTCTTTATAGTTGTCAGTGCTGGGCACTTCAAATGGAATCTTATGTGTGTTTTGTGACTGTCTTCTTTCACTTAGCATAATGTTGTAATGTTCACCCCATGCATATATGTTGTAATGAGTGTCTGTCATTCATTTGTATTGTTGACTACTATTCCATTGGGAATGCGATGGCACTGTAAGATAAGCACTGCACTGCTAACCACAAGGTCAACGGTTCAAATCCACCAGTTGCTCCAAGGTAGACAGAGGAGACTTTCTGCTCCCACAAAGACTGACAGCCTTGGAAACCGTACCCAGGGCCGCTGTGAGTCAGAACCAACTCCACAGCACTTAAAA
>NW_006408550.1:21129798-21133297 GCF_000296735.1 Chrysochloris asiatica | reverse complement strand
ACTGGTGAGCTTGAACCACCAACCTTACAGTTCAAACTGGCTTTGCAGTCTAGCTCATTAACCCACAAGTCGGTTTCGACTTACAGTGACTCTGTATAGCGTTTGCAAGGCTGTCAATCTTTGCGGGAGCAAAAAGACTCATCTTTCTCCCACAGAGCAGCTGCAGTTTGCAGTCCAGTGCTTACCCTACTGAGTCCCAGTGTTCCCAGTTGGCAGTGTAGAGGCTTCTGATTTCTCCATGTCCTTGCCAACACTTGTTATTATAACATTCATCTCAAAGTATCTCCTAATTTCTCACTCATTTCAATTGTTCATTGATCCATTGGTTCTTTAGAAATGCATTGTTTAATTTCAACATAATTTTTGTTCTCCAAATTTCTTTCTGTTATAGATTTCTAATTTCATTTCATTATGTCAGCAAACATACTTTTATTTATATCATTTAAATGTATATAAATAAAAGTTTGTTTCATGGTCTGGCAAAAGTTTGTTTCATGGTCTGGCATATGGTCTTTCTTTCCTGGGTAATGGTTCTTTTGCACTGGAGGAAAATGGGCAGAGTGCTCTCAAGGTCTAACTTGTTCATAGTGCTGTCCAACTCCTCTGTTTGTTTATCTTCTGCCTAGGTGTTCTATCATTTAGCATGGGCTATTGAAGTCTCCCATTACTATTGTTGAATTGTCCATTTCTCCATTTTTGTCTGGTTTTGCTTCATGTACTTTAGTGCACTGTTATGCATATATGTTCATAATTACTATAGCTTTATAATATAGTCTCTGATTCTGGCAACTTTATCATTGAAATGTCTTCTTTAAGCTCTACTAACAATTTCTTTATTTAAAGTCTATTTTGTCTGATATTAAGTTATATAGCCAATCAAGCTTCCTTGTGGCTGCTGCTAATATATCTTCTCCATCCTTGGATTTACAACCTATTTGCATTTCTGAATCAAAAGTGTATATCTTGTAAACTCTGTGTATCTTGTTCATTTGTTTTTAATCCAGTATGACAGCTTCTGGTGTTGACTGAATTGTTTAATCTATTTACATTTCATGTGATTATTTATACAGTTGGATTTATGCCTGCCATTTTATTATTTGCTTTTATATCTAGTGTCTTTTGCTTCCTGTATTCCCACTTTATCACCTTCTTTTACATTAAGCAAATATTTTCTAATGTAGCATTGTTTGTTTGTTTGTTTGTTTCTTATCTAATTCTTCAGCAACAGTGTGAATTTACTCTTACACATTTATCGTAAAATACATGGTCTACCAGGGTGGGTGAGTGAATCTTATTCTTGTACCAAGCACAGCATAAAGTTTCCCTAGCTTGTGTTCTGCTGGATTTTCAGGAGAGTTTGCTTATAGAACAGACAACCAGCAAAGCTCTGCCATCCTGTTGTTGTTTGCACAAATGAAACCTCCTTTGATACTGAAGACATCATAGGATATGAACTGAATCTTTGACTCTGCAAAGTAAATGTAAAAATAAACTAACACTTTGATCTTAAATATGGAAAGCAATGAAGCCAGTTGATTTGGTGCCCTTATTGCAATCTTTTAAATAATAAATGAGACAATTTTTCTGTAGTGGATCAGTGATATATTAATGTCTTACTGGATGGGGGAATCAACTCAAAGTGCTTGTTAATAACATCCATGACATTATTTAGGAAAAAATAGAAACAGAACATCTCTGCCATGAGGTAAGAGTTTCTACTTTAAGAAAATAACACATCATGTTGACCGGAATGTACAAAAGTAGATGTTTGATATACCACCCAACTCCATTATCCAGTTTTTCCAATTTCCTACACATACTTGAATAATTTATGTTACATTTATAAATCATTTTAAAAGATAGATATTCTGAGTTGTGAGAAGTTCTAGCTCCTTATTCAAAGTCATTTGAAATAAAATGAGAATTTATTATGTGTTTAGTCACTTAAGGTTAAATTAGACTGCAAGAAAAAGCAGGAAAACACACATTTGAAAGGATCTTATGCTTTTAATGACAAACCGTTCTCCAGCTCAGAATTAAAAAACAAAAACAAAAAATCAAACAGAAAACAACAAACAAACCAGTTACCACAGAGTAATTTCCAACTCCTGGAGACCTCATGTGTGTCAGAAGAGAACTGTGCTTCAGAGCGGTTTCAGGAGCTGGAATTCTCAGAAGTAGACTATCAGACCTTTCTTCTGAACTGCCTCTGAGTGAACTCAAGCTGCTGCATTTTGGGTTAGCAACTGAGTGCTTAAATGTTTGTACCACAGAGGGGCTCCTCCAGCACAGAGAATTCCTTAATTTAGGGCTCCTCTCTATATATATTCATTTTCAGACATGCACACACACATACACACAAAAACAATACTTGTTATTGTTAGATGTTATTGAGTGGGTGCTAACTCATAGCGACCCTATGTACAATAGAACCAGATACTGGCCCGTTCTGCACCATCCTCACTGCTAGGTCTGTGAGCCCAGGTAGCAGCCACTGTGTCAGTCCAGCAGTTCAAGGTCTTCCTCTTGTTCTCTGATCCCCTATATTTCCAGCAGGATGGCCTTCTTCAGGGACTGGTTCATCCTGATATAATGTCCAAAGTATATGAGATGAAGCCTTACCATCCTCACTTCTACTGAGCAATCTAGCTGTATTTCTTCCAAGACATGTATAGATATAGAAGTTAATTATCTCTATAAGTCTATGTTAAGTCCTGGTGTGGCACTGCAGCATAATGCACTGGACCACAAGGTCAGTTTGGACCACAAGGTTGGCAGTTCAAAGCCACTCCTCAGAAACACTATAAAATGTCACTATGAGTTGGAATTGACTCGACGGCACTTGAAAACAACAAATGTTAAATATACAAAAGAGGCTTATCACACAGATATATGATATGGATGGATGATGTCTCTGTTATTTTTCATCATTTTAATATACAAAGAAAAAAAATTATAGAACATCCCAAAGAATACTGATTTCTGTCGGGGTCTGGCCTCGACAAGGGGGTGAGTACACGAAGGTGGGGTGTCTGGTGATCATAGAGAGAGAGAGAAAACAGACACAAAGAAGACAGACACACAGGTTTGATGCAAGCTGCCAGACAGACTGCTCGGGGGCAGACATTGCACACAGAACTAACTCTAGGTGGGATGTCTGGAGAGGCGAGAGAGAAAAGAAACACTCGGAGACTAGAGTGGATGCAAAACCGGTGATAGACCCTCCATGGCCTTGCAAGCAGTAATGTATGTGGGCTTCAGTCTGCATCCGCTTTTATATCAGGAAGGGATCTTACACAAAGGAAGGAGGGGATTATTAAGACAGGGTACAGAAATGAAATGTGATTAATCGTTTAAAACAGGATACAATGATTTACAGGAATCAAATTCTAAGACATGCATCACAAATTGTCTTGATAATCTAATGTCCTTAATTTTCCAGAAATTCAAGCAAATTGTTAAAAATTACTTTTTATGTTCAAATCCCAAGGCAGAAGCT
>NW_006408550.1:21114404-21129263 GCF_000296735.1 Chrysochloris asiatica | reverse complement strand
GTTCCCAGGACCCTACGCACTGCCAACACAGTGGAGACATTAAAAACCATTTTCTCAGAAGCTACAATTACTGGAGTTAGAAGCAATATTAGGACTTGTACAGAGGTAGCCAACCAGTGAGTTCGTAAAAGCCAATGAACCCGGGATGTCCGGAGGTTACTTCCTTGGGCCTTCAGGGTCCCTGGCTAGCAAGCCTGAGTGGAGCTATCATGTAGGATTTTCGTCCATGACACAGGGCCTCAACACCTCAGTGATTGCGGTCTCCTACAGATTTCCTTTTACAACACTCACTCATGTGATTATAAACATTTTTGTTTGCTTTTTACATTTAGAAATTAACAATGTCAGTTACCTTTGAACATATGGGTCACCTGACAAACAAGGGCCCAGAGTTGAAGCACAGAGCACACCTAATGGAAAGATACAAAGAGGTGAAGAGAAGGATAAATCAATTATCATTCCATCTACAATAGCATCACACCTCTCTTGATTTTACTGTTCAAGCTGATTGTCTCCAAGGGAAGGACATCCTGTCAATTGCACAAACCTCTCAAGAGACCAACACAATGCAAAATAAGTGGGGCATTGCATCAGAAGGAGATCAATTGCTCAAGACTTAAGTTTTCATCCTCAGCTTTTCCTTTATTTTGGTGAGCAAGAGAAGATGGGCAAGGATCCGCAACATATATTAAAAATCAGGGATATAATTTACTCTTCACAACACTGACCCAAAAACTAACGACATCCAGTTGATTCTGACTCATAGTGACCCTGTATCAGCTATCATTCCATCTACAACAGCATCACACCTCTCTTGAGTTTACTTTTCAAGCTGATTGTATAGGGTTTCCAAAGCTGTAAATCTTTATGGGAGCAGAAAACCTCATCTTTCTTGTGCAGAGCAGCTGGTGGGCTTGAAGAGCTACAATCCATTGCTTATCTTACAGCACCACCCGGTCTCCTTATAATTTACTGATGGGGGAATTATATTACCAATTGTTCAGGCTAGAAAATGCCTAGTAACATACCCAGGATTATGCAATCAGGTGGGCTGTTAAGCATGTTCAAATTGTATTGACTCTCAAGTCACTATTTAACACTAATAATATGGGGGTCAAATAGCAAATATTTCTTGATAGGCAGACTCCTGCCCAGAAGCACACTGGGGTTCCTTAAATGTCATCCAGGAAATAGTCTTTATTAATGAATAATTTGGCTTACAAAGGACACCAAGGCATTTTTATTAATCATTGTCCCAGCTTCTGCCCTATCTAGAGATGTCAATCCAGATAAGCATGCACATTACCGTAAGGCCTTCAGACGTTTCAGAGTAGCAGGCTCATTGCTCCATATTGGAATCGATGCCTTAGCAGGTAGTTGGGAACAGCAACCCTCAACTCTGTCCATGCCCCCTCTTGAGAAGTTACATTGGGAAACCATTCTATACTTTGTGAGCCTGGTTGAGTTAGGAGCTGAGGTCTGGCTTAAACTTGAGGTTAAAACAGGAATTCCTCAATTGGCCCTCTGTCATTTCTCAACCCTTCTGTTGAGTTAGGGAATTACTTATTAATCTATCCTTAAACAAGCTTCTAGCTGGAAAATTAATCTTTAGAATTAATAACTTTTAATATTTATATGTATAATTCTGGGGTGTGGATAAGCACTGGACTCTAACCACAAGGTTGGTGGTTCAAATCCACCAGCTGCTCTTGGAGTCCCTATAAAAGGTCACTGTTGGAACTGACTCAAAGGTGTGTAACAATAACAACATGTATAATTCTATGTATGTACACTCATATGTTGTTGAGGTTAAGTGCTGTAACTCAGGACTCAAACCCTATATAGGTTTTCCAAGAAGCAGCAGTGAGGTTTGAACCAACAACCTTGCAATTAGAAGTCCAGTGCTTATCCTACAGTACCACACCAATATAAGGACTGCAATAAAGTATCTCTAGTTTATATAGTCACTGCCTATCTGTTAGTTTAGTAAACTAACAGAGGTAGTCTCTGGTTTACAAATGAGGCCCAGATTCTATTCCTAAGGGTATCTTTAAGTTGAATCTGGAGAGTAAGTCAGAACTGATACATATAGTTCTTATTTATATGAAAACACAAAATCTTTTTAATGATTTAAAAAACTCCATATGCCTCAGATGATGATGATTGTGGTAAAATATTTATTACACTTAGGGATTGGTTCACTTTTTTCAAAATGAGGCCAAATTTACATAACATTAAAGAACAAACACAAGTTGTCTGTAAATTGGATATTTGTAATTTCGGGATTGCCTGTAATGTAATTGTTGTTAAGTCCTGTCGAGTCGGTTCCGACCCACAGTGATCCTGTACAGGGTTTCCGGGGAGCAGCTGGTGAGCTTGAACCACTGACCTTGCAGTTCAAACGGCTTTTCAGTCTGGCACATTAACCCACAGCGCCACACCAGGACTCCTTTGCATTGTAGGAGCTATGTCCCCCATATTCCAAATACCAGTAGGTAACTCCTGGTGGACAGATTTCAGTGGAGCTTCTAGGCTAAGACAAGGAAGAAAGGCTTGACCATCTGCTTCTGAAGATCAGTCTAGGAGAGCCCAACAGATCCCACAGAACATTGTGCTAATTATGGAAATACACAATGGATGTGAGTATACCAAGGAGTATGAATAAAGTACAGGACCAGGCCACGTTTCATTTTATTTGTTCTCAGTGGAGTCAGAGTAGAAAAGATGGCAATAAATCTGAGTTTAAGTTAGATATAAATGTAAGCATTCCAGTAAGAAAAAGGAACAAATTGGTTTTACTTCTGGATCTGGCTTCCCAGTCGAATTGGAGGTGAATGAAGTAACATGTTTGTTTCTTTCCAATAGCATATTGGATGTCTACATATAATGCCTCTTGATGGATGTCATAAGAGGAAAAAAAAAAAAAAAAACCTCACGATTTTCACCTCTTCCCTAAGTAACTACTCTAGAGGCGACACTATTTACTCCAAACTCAGTTATCTCACAGCTGAATGTTCCAATAACACGCCAAAACCAGCAGATAAGATATCATTAATGAGTTAGAGACAGGTGGGACCCCGGCACAACCATCATCCGCCGTTCTTTCCCGGCAGTCAGCCCCTTCATAGCCCTGGTAACAATGACAGGAAAATCTCTCCGCCATCACCTCCAGGTCTCTATCGGATGCTTTTCCTGCTACAGTAATGTCTCCGAACTCGGAGGCCTCGATGTGGTAGCTTGCAGGGTTCAGGTGAAGGTAATGGGGAGCCTGCCACCACTTCCGGGTGCACCTGCCATTGTTTCTGCAGAGGTGCCGGCTGCACAGCTCAGCTGCGGTGGTCACATTGAGGATGTAGCGCCCAAGGTCACAGCTCACAAACTGCTTCACCTTCGTACAGTTGCCCTGAAAACGTAGAAACACATAGGGTTACAGCGTCTAGGCCCACAATGGGCTCCTTAGACTTGGTTTACGCTGGTAATACTTACCGAAGGTGTAGGCGCCTGGAAGCGGTAACACAGGGACTCTAGGTCAGCAAGACCCGGAGGTCTGAGAACCGGACTTGGAGAATGTGCCACATTCTGGCTCAGCCACTCCTTACGAATCAAAGGTTCCCAATTCAGCATGTGAAGCTTTGCCCTCTTCCACTATATACCTTTTGTAATGATTTGAGTTCACTCCTTAATGTGTGCGAGAGGAAGAACCCCAAAGTAGAAAGGATGCAAGAACAGGGCTGTTATCTGCTGTCCTCCAGCTACCTTTCAGGCATGTGATGCCTTTCATGGAGATGTCAGATCCTGAGTTTTCACTGATTTCTTGACAAATCATCCATTTGAAGCCTTGTGGATTTTGTATAGAATTGGAATACAGGAGCACCTAGAAGACTGGCCAGGTCATTTGTGGTTGGGGTTGCCTAGTAGGCGCTCTGAGAGGCCACAGGAGTTTCTAGATAGTGCAGTTAATAGATTCAGCTGCTGGCCCCAAGGTTGGGAGTTGGAGTCCGCCCAGAGGTGTCTAAAAGAAAGTCCTAGCAACCTACTTGTGAAAAGCCATCCACTGAAAAGCGCTTGGTGCACAGTTCAACTCAGGCACACATCGGGTTGCCCTGAGTCAGAATCCACTTGAGGCAATTTAAAAAAACAAACAAATAAAAATCAGAAGCCTGTAGGTTTCCTACATGGGTTGGAATGAAACGACAGGAATCTTCTCAGTGTCTACCTAATTCTCATACACAGAGAAGACTTTAAGCCTGAGATTGTTAGGTGCCATGGAGTTCGAATCATAGCAACCCCGTATGACGGAGAAGAACTACCCCACAGGGTATATTGAAGTTGTAAAGATTTCATTTTACTTGGATCCACAATCACCACTCATGGAAGCAGCAGTCAAAAAATCAGACAATGTATTGCATTAGGCAAATCTGCTGCAAAAGACCTCTTTAAAGAGTTAAATATCCAAGATGTCACTTTGAAGGCTTAAAGTGTGCCTGACCTGAGCTATGGTATTTTCAATCATCTTATATGTATGCATGGACACCTGGGGTGGGACTGTAGGATAAGCACTGGATTGTGAATCATAAGATTGGTGGTTCAAGCCCATCAGTCACTCCTTGGAAACCTTGGACATGGTCACTATGAGTTGGAAATGAGTAGCACTTAACAGCAACAACATAAGCATGCAAAGCTGAACAATGAATAAGGAAGACTGGAAGAGAATAAATGCATTTGAAATATGTTGCTGTTAAAAAATATTGAAAATATCATGGACTGACAAAAGAACAAACAAATCTGTTTTGGAAAAGGTGCGGTCAGATTGCTCCTTGGAAGCCAGGATGGAGAGAAACTTTGTCTCACATACTTTGGACATGTTATTAGGAGACACCAGTTCCTGGAAAAGAACCTCATGCTTGGCCAAGTAGCACAGCAGTGAAAAAGAGGCAGACTCTCCGAACAAGCTGGATTGACACAGTGGCTCAAACATGACAACAGTTACGAGGATGGTGCAGGACCGGGCAGTATTTCCTTCTAGTGTGCACAGGGTCGCTATGAGTCACCTAGCAACCGCAGTAACAACAAACAACAGTCTTCACAGGAGCAGATTCCTAGGTCTTTTCTGCTGTGGAGCTGCTGGTGTGTTTAAACTGCCTAGCTTTTGGTTAAGGAGTTCTGGTAGTTTAATGGTTACGAGTTGGGCTGCCAACCTCAAGATCAGCAGTTCAAAACTACCAGTGGTTCCGTGGGAGAAAGATGAGGCATTCTGTACCCATAAAGATTTACAGCCTCAGAAGCCCTGTGCAGGGTCACTATGAGTCGGAACTGACTCTATGGTATTTAACAACAACAACAACCTTTTGGTTACAGCCGAGTGCTTGCCTGCTGTGCTATCAAGGCCCCCTTTTGAATCCAGTAATGCTAATAGTTCCATAAACTATATCTTCATAGAAACAAATTGAGTCCGTGAAATTCTAAGAAGAATATCAGATTACAAATTTTCAGAAAAATCCAATTTAAACATAAGCAGGATATAAGTATTATGATTCAAGGCAAAATGTGCTAAGCCATAGAGTATAAACAAATGGCATGTGGAAATACAGGGGAAAGTGTGATTCATTTGAATGAGAGGAAGCTAGAAAGAGCTCTTGAAGTAAATAATATATAAAATAGGAGGTGTATGAAGAGACATATAAATCTTTTTGTAAGTACTATTAGTTTTCACCTGATTTCTCCTCAGAGATTAAAAAGTTACCACCTGCTTCTATTTCTTAAAATAGGATATAGTTCATTGTATATTATAGTTAAATGTGTGCGCAGAGTAAAACGGCCTGTGGTTAATTCCAGCTTCACTGCTAGCTAGTCTAACTAACTACCACAGCAGGCATTTACCATATTTTTATGCAAATAGCACAAACGTTATATGCTTTTGGCAAACGGCACAACTATGTGCATGTGTGTACTAATTAGGGGGAGTGTTCTATACAAAACTTACAGGACGTCTCTCTGTTATCTTGTCTATCTCATACAATTATAGCAGGAGGCTTCAAAATGTTAATGAAAAGATGGAATTAAGAGATGATGATGTTTCCACAAACTTTCTGAAATCCTCTCAAATGTCTAGTCTAAGTGAGGAAATCCCCCTTAAAAGCACTTAACACAATCCTACCAGATAGCAACTATTCAACAAATTCAGTTATCTGATTGTTACCATAACAAAATAAATATTTATTGAACTCCTTCTATGATCCAAGTACCGATCTGGATTTTCATTGTAAAACTGGTTTATTATTGAGGCTATGAGAGCTCCAATAAGAGTAAGCACTACAGGAAAACAGAAAAAAATGTGAAATAAAGCTTCAAGCTACTGACTTACCTCAGATGAAGTTAAATTCATGTCTCCCCAAATCACAAAGCCCGCAGCTCCCAAGGCAGCGCTTTCACCTATGGTGCTGATGAGGTCTTGCTAGATACAAGAGAATAGCGCTCATCATCCATTTGAATACAAAACCCACCAGGAAATAGTGACTGCATTCAAAATAAAAGGATTGGGGCAGAGCTCATATACTCCATACAGAAACTGTTTTCCACTTTCTCCAAGTAATAACACAAATCTTTAATAAGTCAAGGCTCAAAAATCATAATCTATAATCATATGTAAAAACCAGTTTAATAATTTTAAAGAAAAATGTACAGTTTGGAAAGTAGGATACTGTTTTGAAACCAATCAGCCTGTAAATCATCATCAAAAGTTAGCTGAATTGAATTTGATTTGTGGGTATGTACACATAAATATCAGAGTCCTGGTGTGGCCCTGTGGGCTAATGCACCAGATTGCAAAGCCGTTTGAACTGCAAGACTGGTGGTTCAAGCTCACCAAATGCTCCTCGGAAACCCGATACAGGGTCGCTATGGGTCAGAATCGACTGGATAGCACTTAACAACAATAACAACAACACATAAATATCAGTGATTTGTATGAGATCTGACCCAGAAACAGAATGCAAATGTTTTCCTTCTCAAAATGTCTCCCATGCCTCTTAGCCAAGTTCTCTTCACTGGTCACATTATCTGTGGAACTTTGCCTCTTCAGTAATTCAGATTGGTGTGTTGTTGGGATGCTACGCCCAGGCAAAGGAGAACAGTGTTTAAGGGCCTACAGTTCTAACCTGATCCAGCCTGTTTCTCTGGGTACAAATAGTCCGAGACACTGTTTGTATTTAATTTCAAAGGATCTGCTTCAATGATTTTTGCTTATGACTCATCCAGTCATGATAAGGCCACTGGGATTTCCATCAGCATAAAAGGTTAAGATCAATGAAAACTAGGTTTCAACATGAGGAACTTCAGTTTCGTAATTGTAGAGGACTTCCGGCAAGATGGCAGACTAGGCAGACACACTACACAGACCCTCTACAACAAAGATGCAAGACACCAAATAAAACAGATATAGATAATCCTGGAATCCTGGGCTGCAGATGAAAAGATAAAGTGTATCGAATGCTGACTAGAAGAAGTAGCTCAAAGGGGCAGCAGGAGAGGAAACAGGTGAGTTAACAGTCTGCTGGCCTGACTTGGTACAGCCATCTTGAACCTTTGTGAGCAGCATTGGATCCAGAACATGGTCTGACAATACAAAGACACACCAGTGGCTGCCACCAGAAAGGTGCAATTCTCTTTTGTTCCACATGCTCCTGAGGACCAAAAGCACTGTCAGCCCACCCCCACCCCCAAATCTCACCCACCCCCTACACAGTCTCTGCTCTGCCAGAGGTAGGAGCCACACCACTGTGAGTTGGGTGCCAAGTCTACCACCCCTGATACTGAGGGCTCATGAACTCCATCTCTCAGCAGACAGTGAGGAACTCTCATAACCAGCCTTCCTGCCCCCAGGTGTCCTCTGAGTCTGAAAGAGTTCCTTCTGGGAACAAAGAGCCTAATCTCAGTCACAAATTACTTCTAGGTTAGGTGCCCTGATGATAGATACCACCCAGGCCTTCAGGAAGTCCATCTAGTGCCCAGGTGTGCCACCCCGCACCCCCCCCTTTCTATCTCATGAGCTCCTTGTCTGGCAGAGGGTGCCACCCCATATGGAGTACCCTCTGCCCCTACAGTTTTCTCCTCTCTGCATTCAGCCCCTGCCCTAGTTTTATCCTTTGTGGTTTGGTTTTGTTTTGAGGGGGAGTGTGGGGAGAAGAGTTTGTTGTAGTTGAGGTTTTTCTCGTTTTTCTTTCCTTTCCATGTATTTTTTATCCTTTCTTTCTCTTTCTTCCTTTTTCTTTTCTTTTCTTTTGATTTTGTTTTTTTTCTCTTGATTTTTCTTTACTATTATCTATTTCTCTTTTCTTCTTCCCTCTTCTGAGTTTTATTTTTAATGTTTTTTCCTTTCTTTTTATTTGCTCTTATTTTTCCTTTCCGCTGCTTTATTTTCCTTTTCATTTTTTGTCTGCTTTTAGTTATTATAGTCTTTTTTTCTTGCTGCTGCCTGCTGAGGGTTTTTTCTCCTTTATTATTTTCATTTTTGCTCTATTTGTTTCTCTTCTCTGTGTGTGTTTTCTTCTTGCCACACCTAATGGGAGACAGCAACTGTGCCCATACAGTTCAGTGGTAACCATACCCCCTGAAGCCCTGCCCACTGAATGGCCCAGTTCTTCCAATCAGGACAGCTGCTCCTAAACCATCCCCCAGCCAGGTCACTCTCTGGTCCTTGGCCTCTCATCCACAGCCCCGTGGGTCTCTGCTCTGCTCCAGCAATGCCACAAAGCTCCCTTAGGGCTATTGATGAATGTCCAAAGGCACACCATTCTGCTACAAGCTTCAGTTCAAATGCACTCAGCTCTAGGCTCATGGTTCAACAAATGTAAGCATCTTCCATTACTGCTTCCCAAGTGTTACTCACTCCACAAGCTACGATTGCTGACTGAGAGTTCATTCCTAGATATTTAAGTGTGCTGGTGATTTGTGGTTATGTGCCATGGAGTCAAGTCTGACTCATAGTGACAATGTTATAAGGTTTCTGAGGCTGTAAGTCTTTACGGGAGCAGAAAGCCTCATCTTTCTCCCTCAAAACTGCTGGCAGTTTTGAACTGCTGACTGTGAGATTAGTAGCCTGACTCATAACCACTACACTACCAGAGCTCCTGACTTAAGTGTAAGACTCTGATAAACCCTACTGCCATGAAATCCTACTGCCCCATTAGGCTGCCACACGTTCCTGGTGGGTTCCAACCACCAGTCTTTGACTCTCAGTCAGGCACTTATCCACTGGATCACCAGTTTTTCTTTTTACAAAGCTTTGATACCCTTTCCCAAAGGGACAGCCAAAGCACATCAATTTCTGTGGTGCTTTAAATGTTTATATAATTCTGCTAGGTAAAGACTCCTAGGCTGTAATATTTACAGAACCAGATCAGTCTGCTAAGCTGGTTTTTCTCTCTTGCTGAGCTGCTGGTGGGTTTGAACTGTTAATCTTTGGGTTAGCAGCCAATTATTGACCCACTGCACAATCAGGGCTAAGTAAGTAGAATAATTCTTTCCCCACTATTTTATAGACTAACACAGTCAAATGGGGGGGGGGGGTTGACATTTGTTGTGTGCTGTATATCCACACATACAAGTGGTTGCAGGACCGTACTGAGGAGTGTGACTATACACATAGACCTCGCCAGATGGAACACACAGGTGTTATTATGCATTAGAAACAAAATATTTTATTTGTTTTTATTTAGAAATTGGCATTTGATATGGTGAGACAAGAAGCAGAGCTGTCTTCAATCCCACCTCCATAGAAGGAAGCAAATGCAAACTACTCCAGCTCCAAACATGCTCTCTGACCTTCTAACTGAGGTCCACTGCCCATGGTTTCGTCAAGTTCTAAAGAGGTCAGTTTCCTAGGAGCGTGATCCAAATTGGGGAGTAAGAAATGTAGTGGTTGTCAGTTCCATACTTTAACTCATTCCCTCTTTACTTGCTTCCTTAAAGGAATAATAATACATAAAACAATTGGTTCAGATTGCATAAATGAAGAAGCCAGGTGGATTTTTGTCCCCATATAACAGACTCGATGGCACCTGACAATAACAACATAACAGATGATACAACCTTGCTTGCTGAAAGTGAAGGGGACTTAAAATATTTACTGATGAAGATCAAAACGCACAGCCTTCGGTATGGCTTGCAGCTCAACGTAAAGGAAACAGATATCCTCACCCCTGGACCAATAAACAACATTCTTATCAACGGAGAAAAGATTGAAGTTGTCAAGGACTTCATTCTTCTTGGATCAGCTATCAACACTCATGGAAGCAGCAGTCAAGAAATCAAACAACATATTGCATTAGGCAAATCTGCTGCACAAGAACGTTTTGAAGTGTTGAAGAGCAAAGATATCATCTTGAAGACTAAGGTGCATCTGACCCAAACCATGGTATTTTCAATAACTTCATATCCATCCGAAAGTTGGACAGTGAATAAGGAAGAAGAATTGATGAATTTGAATTATGGTGTTAGAGGAAAATATTAAAAGTGTCATGGGCTGCCAAAAGAATCAACAGATCTGTATTGGAAGAAGTGCAACTAGAGTGCTCCTTGGAGGCCAAGATGGCCTGACTTCATCTCTCATACTTTGGACATATTGTCAGGAAGGACCAGTCTCTGGAGAAGGAGATCATGTTTGGTAAGGTGGAGGATCAGAGAAAAAGAGGAAGAACCCTAGTGAGATGGACTGGCCAAGTGGCAGCATCAATGGCCCAGGATTGGGCAATGTTTCATTTTGCTGTGCATAAGGTCACTATGAGTTGGTACCGACTCGATGGCACCTAACAAAACAACAAAATAACAGATTATTAATTGGAAATTCTTCAAAGAGCATAAATGGTGAAGGACTATCGCTCTGGGGATCGAGTGGAAAACCCCCACCATCAGGCAGAGTTCTTACCTTAGAAAGGAAAACTAAAGGTTCATCTCTGTATCCCAGCCTGGTGTAGACAAACACAGGCAGGGCGTAATCGTGCGATGTCATGGTGGAAACCCGCATGGATTCCTGCACCCGGAACTGTGAGAAGCGCAGAATGTTTTCACTGTCCCCGAGGGATTTCCTGACCCCAATGGAAGGATACAAAGCACCACTGTTATTCCAGAGCCAAGAGAGTTCGTTGTTCCTCAGCACTTCCTCTTCTGGACATGATCCTGTGTAGTCAGGGTCACCAACATTGTAATTGTGGCAATCAGGATATAAATAATAGCCCCAAAGGCCTTTGGGTCGCCTCTTGATCCCCAGTTTGATGGTTTCCTTCATGAAAGCTTTTGCACTTTCCTCAAAATTTGCTTTGGCTAAAATTTCAATATCAGTGGTTGATATATTCTCTCGCATTTCTGAAATAAGCTTTCTTGACTTCTGTCTGTAGACATCTTTTGTGTTCCAGTTTCGGGCCCACTGTGGTCTCCAGTACTCCCAATCTATCACAACAAGCCCACTGAAATCTTCAGCAGGGATATAGTAATTAATGTCTTGATCAGCTTTTTCCAGATGGACTTTCAAACTTATGTTCTGGGGGAGACCCCCATTAATGGGGACCCCTTGTGGAGTATACCAGGGATAATATCCCAATCTGTTAACATAAAATATAGTGACATTTTGCCCCCTGGACTTGGCCAGTGGGCTTCCAACCACTTGAAACATTTTCAAATTGAGTTTTATGTTGTATTTGATTAAGCATCGATCTATTGGGGCATTCCAAGCAGCTATAAATGGTTTCCTTTGATAAATGGGAAGCCGGGCAGGTTTTAGAGAGGTAATAGACTTCAAAATAAAAAATATAAACAGCCACGATGAGAGATGTACTGGCTGAACCACACAGAGCCTCAATTGTCCTTCAGGTAATATTTTCATGGTAGAAGAAAAATCCTATGTTATCTTCTCTGTTTTAACACACTCCGGAAGACCTGTGGAGATGTTTAGTTGTCTGTTAGTAATAGTTTTAAGACAAAAGACTCAAATATTGAAAAGATATTATTATGATTGAGTTTATATTTTATAAAGTACACTTTATTTAAAGATCTTGACAAATAAACACACAATGCCATGGAGTGAATTAGACTCATAGTGACCCTGTACAGGGTTTCCAAGACTGTGAATGTTTACAGGAGCAGAAAGTCTCACCTTTCTCCTAAGGGGTTGCTGGTGGGTTTGAACTGCCACCCTACAGCACCACCAGCTCCTAAAAATCCTAAAGAGGCTTATCACTAAATGGTGATAGGGAAGTAAATGTTTGATCTAATGTTTGGGGCGGAGGCAGTGATGAAATCCAACAGCCACCCATAAATGGTCTCTGCACTCAGAAATCCAATATGAATAAAAGACATTGTTCTTGCCTTCAGAGATCATGGTCAAAGTGAGACATGAAATAACATACACTGCCATTTTGGAACACTCAGAAAATCCCAGGGACAGTGGGTAAGCCCTGCATAAAGCTGTTATAATTCAATCTCCATTTTAGGAATAAGGAAACTGAGGGTTAGCAAGATGAGACACTGCATTGTATTTTGAGCATAGCAAGTGCTATGAAAGAATTTGTTCAAGCAATGACTTTTCCAGGGGTAAAGTGTAGGAAGATAGAGAGGTTGATCAAAGGAGTAGTACAATGACTAACTGCACCTGTCACAACTGTAAAGGTAGAAGTTCTGTAACAAAACCGGGAGAGTAGTTAATCTTACAGTCCAGAAACAAAGGACCCTAGGACCATTAAGGGAGAAGAGCACAATCAGAATGTGAAACCCTATCCAGCCAGAGAAGCAGCGACACCAGAGATGGAGACAGAGATGAGGACATGGAGAGGGAAAAAGGCTGAAGACTCCAGACTCATGGAAAGAGAGGGGCTGAGTGCTGTCAGCCAGGAGGCAGGCTTGCAGCATGTGCCTTTTGGTTGTTTAAATTATTAGATATTCCCGAGTGTGTTTGTGTTCATCTCCCCACCCTCCTACCCCCCAATAAAAGAAAAACAGAAGGAATGGAAGCAAATACTGTTGAATGATGATGCACGAAGGATATTGTAATGATTGCAATGAAACAATGGTTTAAAGCCAATGTTGTCCCATGTAAACTATCACTCAGTTCACAATAAAAAAAATATTTTTTTAAGAAAAGAGTAATACAAATACGGGTTGTAATGCAACTGAGTTGAGTCACAAAGACAAAAAAAAACACTGACATTGAGTCGATTATGACTCATAGTAACTCTATACAGGGTTTTCTTTGTTGTTGTTGTTAAGTACCATCCAGTGGTTTTGACTTACAGGAGCAGCTGAAAGGTTTTCTTTACGGGAACAGAAAACCTCATGTTTCTGCCTCAGAGTGACTGGTGGGTTTGAACTGTCGACCTTGTGATTAACCGCTCAGTGCTTTTCCTCTAGTGCAATCAGGGCTTCTTAAGATAGGTTGGAGCTCAGAAACTGACTACTTTTGTCAAAGCACTGTAAAAGATAGTTTATCATTTCACCATGTGTAATTACTGCTGTTTACCACCAGGTGTCAGCAGCCTACCCACATAGCACTTCCCAAGTCTAAAATACTGAGATCAAGAAAAATTTCAAAGAATTTATAAAACTTTATTCTAAAATATTTGAGAAGTCCTAACCAAAAGGTCAGTGGCTCAAACCCACCAGTCACTCCATGAAAACCCTATACAGGATCACTAAGTAAGAATTGACTTGATGGCACTTAACAATACAATTAAATGAATAGATTCTAAATATTAAGTTTAATAATTATATACGTAAGTATTTTCCTTATTAATTCATTCTTTATTTCCTTCACAAAACAAAGGCAAATAAAATAACCCCACTTGTTAGTTGTTAAATTCTGTGAAGTTGGTTCCAGTTCATAGTGATCGTGTACAACAGGACTTAGTAACATGCAATAAGGAGTTTCCTGGATGCTGCAAAAGGAATCCTGGTGGCACAGTACGCTAAACAGTGGACTGTTAACCTCAAGGTCGATGGCTCAAACCCACCAGCCGCTTAAGGCTGTCTGCTTCCGTAAAGATTTACAGTCTCACAAACCCTAAGAAGCCATCTTGTCTGTCCTTTAGGGTCGCTGAGTAGGAACTGACTTAGCTGCAGTGGATTTGTGGCTACTGCCACAAACTTTAAGTTTTATAAATGTATGAAAATTACTATTTCTGTGTCAATAGTGTTAATACACTAGTCCTGGTATGGCACCATAGGATAAGCACTCGACCTTAAGGTTAGTTTGAACTGCAAGTTCTGTAAATCAAACTCACCAGCTGCTCCTTGGAAACCCTATACAGGGTCACAATGAGTCATAACTGACTTAACAGTATACAACAATGACAACAGTGCTGATGCAAAATTCACAATTATTTTTTGTATGAAGCAAGAACGGATGTGTTTGCAAAATAAATAAATAAATAAATGTGATCTGAAAGCCAGTTGTCTTTATGTAAGAGTTTATACGTTGTCTTTATCAAAAAGCATTAGTTCTCCTTGAGGAGTTGAAATTGTTGACAGCCAAGATCAACAGCTTTCTTGGGAAAGTACACAAAGTTTTAGAACCATGTTTAAATAAAATGTTCAGTCAATATGTTCCGGAACTAAAATCCCTGAAACAGCAGTACTGATAATGTTAGGTGCTGAGGAGTCCTGTCCTACTCCCAGAGACTCTGTGTATAATAGAACACAGTGTTGTCCACGCGTAGGCCAACTTCACAGTAGTCATATATGTGGTAGCGTAGTGGTCAGCAGTTCAAAACTATCAGCTGTTCCGCGGGAGAAAGATGAGGCTTTCTGCTCCCGTAAAGATTTACAGCCTTGGAAACCCTGTACAGGGTCGCTATGAGTCGGAACCGACTCCAC
>NW_006408550.1:21112974-21114304 GCF_000296735.1 Chrysochloris asiatica | reverse complement strand
GAGGCTTTCTGCTCCCGTAAAGATTTACAGCCTTGGAAACCCTGTACAGGGTCGCTATGAGTCGGAACCGACTCCACGGCACATAACAACAACAGCAGTATATGTGAGCCCCAAACAACAGTGTCATTGTTGTTAAGTGCTGTCAAGTCAGTTCCAATTCACAGCAATCCTGTACAGACTTTCCAAGGAGTGGCTGGTGAGTTTGAACTGCTGACGTTATGGTTCAATCCGACTTTGCAGTCCAGTGCTGTATTTTATAGTGTCAGACCAGAATTCCAAAACAGCAGTGTCGTTAAGTTGCTAAGTGCCACTGAATCAGTCCCAACTCATAGCGACCCTGTCTAGGGTTTCTGAGGAGCAGCTGGTGAGCTTGAACCGCTGACCTTGCAGTTCAAATGGCTTTGCAATCTGGCGCATTAACTCACGGCGCCACACCAGGACTTATCGTATAGTGCCACACAAAAACAACATTGGTGGTGGTGGTGGTGGTGTGCCGTGGAGTCGATTCCAACTCATAGCAACGCTGCATACAATTTCCTAGGCTATAAATATTTGGGGGAGCAGAAAGCCTCATCTTTCTCCCCTAGAACAGCTGGTAGTTTCTTGAACAGCTGACCTTGAAGTTAGCAGCCTGACTCTTAACCACTTCCCTACATTAGTTTAATTTAAATCTTCAGCTTTCTAATTAAAGGCATTGGTCTATGAAGCAATCAAATAGCCTGTGAAAAGTTACTTTAACAAAAGCAAAAACATCAAACCCATTGATGTGGTATTGATTCCAACTCAAGAGAATAGAACAGAACTGCCCCGTAGGGTCACCAAGGAAGCCCACAGCAACGTCTTTCTCACATGGAGCCAACAAATTATCTTTGAACTGCTTCCACAGGCTTTCATTCTGAGCATGAACTTAATTTCTATCTGATTTACCTCACTTGTTTGGGGCTTTCTGCCACTTGCAGCCATTATTAATTTTAACTCACACAACATTGTAATTAATGCATGTGCTTTTTTACATCTTCTTATATGTTTAAAAAGTCATTTGAATGTGAA
The DNA here is from genome assembly GCF_000296735.1 of Chrysochloris asiatica. Taxonomy (NCBI): domain Eukaryota; kingdom Metazoa; phylum Chordata; class Mammalia; order Afrosoricida; family Chrysochloridae; genus Chrysochloris; species Chrysochloris asiatica. Next base: position 21,113,254 of record NW_006408550.1, on the reverse strand, counting down.
ATGCAAAAAAACAAATTGAATTTCTATTTTATTGTGTTAAGTATATGTATATAGGGTCCTGGTATGGCACTATAGGATAAGTACTGGACTGCTAACTTCAAGGCCAGTGGTTCAAACCAACCAGCTGTTCCTCGGAAACACTTACAGGGTCACTATGAGTCAGAATTGACCTGACAGACAACAACTACACAAGTGTGTGTGTTTGTATATACTTCAAAAAGTTAATAGACAAATGGAATTAAAAGATAATGGAATTTTTCACAAACTTTTTTTTTTTTTT
>NW_006408550.1:21096747-21111750 GCF_000296735.1 Chrysochloris asiatica | reverse complement strand
GTAACATCTATTAACTCCCCATTCCCCACGCCCGACAAGCAAAGCAGCAGAATGTCTCTGGGGTTTATCCAGTTCCCTAAGGGTTAAACAGTTCTTAAAGTCTTCTCTGCTGTGGCTGGCTCCTTGGTGCTCTTGCCGGGGGGGCCTCAATGGAGATGCAGGTGACATCCCTCTTTCAGGTGGTCACAAACTTTGTGAAGCCCCCTCCTGTGTGTGTGTTTGTATATAAAAACCATTACCATTTGAACACTTTTTACATATATGATTCAGTAACATTGGTTATGTTCATCGTATTGTGACTTTCTTCATTGATTATAACTGCTGTATGACATTGAGTAAATTCTAATTCATAATGACCCTATCGTTCAGAATTGTTGTTTGTTGTTATTAAACACTGTCGAGTCGGTTCTGACTCACAGCACCCTGTATAGGTTTTCCGAGGAGCAATTGGTGGGTTTGAACTACCAGCCTTGGGGTTTGCAGCCCAGTGCTGACCCTACAGAGCCACACCAGCTGAGCTCTCCCACCGTAGATCAGCTGGGAATTTAAACTTCCACCCTTCTGTTTAGCAGCCAAGCACTCAACTACTGTGCAACGAGTGCTCCTTGAAAAGTCACGTAAGCCCTTCCAGGGTTAATCTTCAAGATTATCACTTAAACTTGTGCTTGTCCCCAAATACGACCCAAGCCATTGAGTAGGTGAGCTAGGGTATGTATGAGGCAGGGTAACCAGGATCTACGGCTGAATCCCAGGCTTGAGGACTGCAGCAACATTTAAACAGGAGTGTTCATCCAGGTGTCTTGAACCAGGATAAAAGATGGGAGTGGAAGTGTAGTGCAGTCACTTGAGAGATCAACATTTGTGGTCATGCCCCATTGTCTTGTTTCAGGCTGACTCCCTTCCAGTGGTCTTGGAAACTAAAGACGTCTTCCTAACTTGGCAAAATGGCTCAGGTTTCTCTGTAGACACATTTGTGTTTGAGGAAGGCAAGACAGGTGAAATTTACAGGAATCTACTCCAAACTGTTTGCAAAGAAGAAAGAGTTAAGAACTATCGTGCGTTCCTGTTAGGAATGTAAATTGGTACTTTTTAGGGAACAAACTGGACATTTTCTATCAAAATTACCAATGCACTCAACTTTTCACCTAGAAATGCTGTTCCTATGTAATTCATAATTACCAAGGTTGGAATAAATGTCCATCATTAAGGGCAAAGTTAAGTAAATGTGGTCTCCCACATAATGGAATAAGGAGTCCTGGTTGCGTAGTGGGTTGCTAACTAACTCCGAGGTCAATGGTTTGAAGCTGCCAGTCATAGTCATTTTGTGGGAGAAAGATGAGACTTTCTGCTCCCATAAGGATTTACAGCTTCGGAAACCCTTTATGGGGTAGCTATGAGTCAGAACCACTTGGCAGCACACAACCACAGCCACAACCACAACCACCACACACTGGAGTACCATGCCACATACTGATACATATGGATTCTTTGTTGCAGTTACTGTACAGTTGTTATTTTAATTTTACTTATATGGGTATTTTCCCACCCATCCACTGCCATCAAGTCAATTCCAACTCACAACAACCCAACTCTTAGCTGCTCCTTAGAGTCTCTCAGACTGAATCTTTATGCAAGCAGCCAGCTTCATCTTTTTCCCAACGAGTGACTGATGGATTTGAACTGCTGACTTTACAGTTAGCAGCCCAATGCTTAACCCAATGTGCCACTAGGGATCCTTGGGTACTTCCCAGGTATTTTAATAGTTCTTTAAACTACGTATTTGTTTTATACATGTTTCTGCATGATGTGGCTCTGTGGGATAAAGCACTAGACTGAAAAGTCAGTTTGAACTACAAAGTAGGCAGTTCAAACTCACCAGCCAAAGTTGCAAGGATGCTACCATTTTACTAAGAAAGTGATATGTCCGTGTATATAAAACTCAAGCACTGAGGGATAGCTCTGCCAAGATACTCAAGAAATTATTACATCAGTTGCCACTAATGAAGGGAACCGGTTGGCTAGGATCTCCCTTAGCAGGATTTAGAGAAATCTCTCTGGTAGATGTTTTCTTTTTATTCTATTATGATTTTAGACTATATTGCTGTAGTAATGCCAATTCAAAATTAATAAATAAATTGAACTGAAAAACTGATCAATTTATTTAGGAACACAACGGAAGAGGCACTTGATTCAGACTATTGGGGATCTCTCACAAGGAGCTCTGGTAGTGTAGTGGTTACAAAACAGGCTGCGAACCGTAAGGTCAGCAGTTCGAAACTACCAGCCGTTCCGCGGGAGAAAGATGAGACTTTCTGCTTCCGTAAAGATTTACAGCCTTGGAAACCTTGTACAGGGTCGCTATGAGTCGGAACTGACTCCACCGCTCATAACCACCACCACCATGTTGTTGTTGTTAAGTGCCGTCGAGTCAGTTCCGACCCATAGCGACCCTGTACAGGGTTTCCGAGGGTGTAAATCTTTACGGAAGCTGAAAGTCTCATCTTTCTCCCGCGGAGTGGCTGGTAGTTTCGAACCGCTGACCTTAAGGTTCGCAGCCCGATTTGTAACCACTACGCTACCAGGGCTCCTTACCACCACCATATGGGTCTCACAAAGTAAGATTTTTGTTTCAAAGTTCATGTTTTACAATGTTGCTTAATACAATGAAAGCATTCTTGTAATCTGGCAAGAAAAGGCCTATTTCAGGCAATCAGAAGGTGGTTTCTTACTGTTTTACTTTTGGAAGTGAATACCACCAGCTGGAGCTATAAGTAAGGGCTGTATTTTGACCAGTTACGAATCGGGCTGCGAACCTTAAGGTCAGCGGTTCGAAACTACCAGCTGCTCCGCGGGAGAAAGACGAGGCTTTCTACTCCCGTAAAGATTTACACCCTCGGAAACCCTGTACAGGGTCGCTATGGGTCGGAATCGACTCGACGGCACTTAACAACAACAACAACAACAATCATTAGTAGCTAATTATGTGTTGGTTAATTATATATGGTAAAGGAAAATTAACAGTAGCTAATGGTTTAGTATTAATTTAGTAGGGACACCGACTATGGGTTTAAAGAAGTTGATTAGTATTATTATGCATCACAAATTGCAGTATATTATATATCAACACTTTATTTATCACAAGGGGGAAATACCTCTTGAGAGTAATTGGCCTTATCTCATTGTATACATCACAAAGCTCTAGTTCCAACAGATGTAACTGTTTGGAGAAATTGGACACAAAAAAGATTCTAAAATTATTCTCCATTCCTTGACTGTGATTTAGCCAACCTAATTTTAAAAACAACTCAGAAAGTTAGAGTCTACCTGCTCAAATTCAGGTAGTTCTTATGTGGGTTTCCTTAAGCATTTTCCATTGTATCGTGCAATTTGATTGTATTTCATCCATCTCTACCTTTTTGATGAAGATTAACTTTGGAACTTGCTTTTTATTCTTCCTCAAAGTTTACTCTTTCAAATCTGATTCCTTTTTATGAATTCTGCTTAATAACCCTTGTGTGTTTACAACAGAAAATCAGGACATCTCAGTGTAATACAGCAAGAGCACACTAGGTAAGCTTATTGTCTCTCCTGTTTGATTGTTTTTATTGTATCAATTTCCCTTGCCAGCTGATTACAAAGCTGTCTTGTTTGGGGTGGTGATGGGGTGGTGGTGGTGGCGGCGGTGGTTATGTGTCATGGAGTTGGTTCCGACCCACAGCAACCCTGTACAGAGTTTCCAAGGCTGTAAATCTTTACGGGAGCAGAAAGCCTCATCTTTCTCCCGTGGAGCAGCTGGTAGTTTCAAACTGCTGACCTTAAGGTTCACAGCATGATTCTTGACCCGTTGAGGGTATAATGCTTATCCATGGCAGTGTTTTATATACTCACAAAATTGACTTCTGTTCTCTGCTCATTAACATGTCTCAGTTTTTGAAGAAATAATTTTGACCAGGAACTTAAAAAATTCTAATGTCCTAATGGAGTCCTGGTGTGGCACTGTGGGTTAATGTGACAGACTGCAAAGCCATTTGAACTGCAAGGTCGGTGGTTTAAGCTCGCCAACTGCTCCTCGGAAACCCTATACAGGGGTCGCTATGGGTCAGAGCCGACTCGATGGCATTTAAACAACAACAACAACAATGTAGTCCTGGCGTGACACTGTAGGTTCAGCACTGGACTGCTACCCATAAGCGTGGTGCTTTAACAATGCTGGGTCACTATTAGTGGGAACTGACTTGGTGACACTTAACAGCAACAACAGCAATGTATAATAAGACTCCGGGTATGGCACTTTCAGTTAAGCACTGGACTGCTAACTGGAAAAATGGGTGGTTCAAACCACCAGTCATTCCTTGGAAACCCTATACAGGGTCGCTGTGAGTTGGAACGGACTTGACAACACTAAACAACAACAAAGTTGTTAGAATTGTCACCCCATGAACAATCCCACTGAATTAGATTGCTGTTTGGACACCTCACCACTGTGGTCAAGCCTCCGGACATTTGATTGATTTGTCCCTGAGTTTGCAATGCCCTTTGGACACTGTGCCCTGAACATCCTGCCTGCTCATTCCAGTGTCCATGTCAACTGCTTGATTGGCTTTTGTTTCTTGTCAGTTTGTGTCTCTTGAGCCTCTCTGTCTAGTTCTCACCTTTTTCAATGATCAGGATGCTGAGATCCCAGGGGCCCTGTGGTTTAGCCAGCTGCACTTTGTGACACGCACCCTCTGTTAGACTGTGAGCTCGTTAAAGTCAAACAAAATATACTCTTGTTTTTATCTTACTGTCAACAACACAGTGCTTTAAGTGTAGTTAAGCATACAATAGTACTTGTTGAAATTAGTTGAATGGAACAGAAAATTCATGGATATTTCTTTGGGTATAAGAAGTATTCATCATCAAAAATCCTTCCAAAGAAATGCTTCTATATATGTGCGATGCTTTCATCTATCAACTTGGCTAGGCTATTTGATCATGTGCCCTCGAGTTGCCCCCATGAGACGGTAGCACTGCTCAGGGGGGTTTTCTAGGCTGTAATATATTCGGGGAGTCCCAGTGTGGTGCTGTGTGCTTTGAGTTAAGCACTGGGCTGCTTACAGCAAGTTCTGTGGTTCAAACCCACGAGTAGCACCTCACAAACCCTAAACAGGATCACTATGAGTTGGAACCTACTCAATGGAGCTTAACAACAATACTTATGGGCCTCCAGTATTCTGCACAGATTTACAGCCTTAGAAACCCTATAGGGGGCTTCTTCTCTGTTCTTCAGGGTTTCTATTTGTTGGAATCAATTTCACAGGAGTGGGTTTGTTTGGGGGTAATCTTTATGGGAACAAATCACCAGATCTCTTTTTTTGTGGGGTGGCAGTGGGTTCAAACCTTTTAATTAGTAGCCAAGGTACTTAACCATTGTTACGTTAACCTACCTGGGCTCTTTGGCTAGGCTACAATACTGTTTTTCATTCACACACTCATCTGGATGTTTCTATGAAGGTAATTTTGTAGATTTGGTTTACACATCTACACTCAGCTGACATGAAGTAAAGGAGATGTTGTTATTGTCAAGTGCTTTCAAGTCAGCTCTGACTCATAGCGACCCTCAATAGGGTTTCTGAGGAGTGGCTGGTGGGTTTGAACCACCAACCTTGTGGTCGAGTGTTTTATCCTACAGTGCCACACAATAATTAAGAGGTTCTGATTCAATTAGTTGAAAGGATCTAGAAGCAGAATTGAGGTTTCTTGAGAAAGAAATTCTTCCTGGTGTGGCACTGTAGGATCCGTACTGGATTGTGAACCACAAGGTCAGCAGTTCAAACACACCAGCTGTCCCTAGGAAACCCTGTTCAGGGTCTCTGTGAGTAGGAACTGACTCAATGGCACTTAACAACAACAACTACAGCATGCAAGATTGGCTCCTAACCGAGAGTTTTCAGACTACCTCCCCTACAGAGCTCAGACTTACATCTCCAGTCCCCAACTTAAAACCAGTCACTTGCAACAAATCGCCAGGCTACATTTCTCCTAATCCCTCTCTCTGCATCAGCAGTAAAAAAAAAAATAGCCCAGTTGATCATACTGTAGACTCATGGCTGACAGTCAGTTTCATACAGCCACTAAATCCAGTCATGAAGCAAATCATCTTGAACTGTCTTCAACCTGAACTATCCCTACCAACTTTCAGTAAATTTGACTGTAAACTGTCAGGCCTATAAAAATTAAGCAAGCTAAACAGATTACAGAACACAAAGAAAGAGCTAGTGAAATTGGGTTTTCCTGTACTCTCCTTCACTTTTCAGGTATGGATTTTTTATGACTAGCTAATCTTATGGGACCACAGATGTACATACAGTCAGATGTTACACAAACAGACGTTATGTGGTACATACCTATACTTAATGTGTAGCCACGTGAATTATGCTTTGTTTCTAATTAAATTTTTTTTCAAAACACCAAATGGTAGCTAATCATTTATTTGTATGAATTTTTTTTAAAGATCATTAAATAATTTTTCTTGTTGACCATTCAAACAATATGAAAACTGTGCTGCATTTGTATATTAGTAAAAAAAAAAAAATTGAGTTTCTGATTCATTATAATTATATATACCATCCATAAAGAGTCCTATGTGGCACTGAGGGTTAATGAGCTGGACTGCAAAGTTGATTTGAACCTCAAGGTAGGCAGTTCAAGCTCAACAGTCATTCCCTGGAAACCTTATACGGGTTCACTATGGTTCAAAACCAACTCAACATACTTAACAACAACAACATCCATAAGTGGAGTCCTGGAGTGATGCTATAGAATAAGCACTGGACTGCTTAACCATAAGGTCAGTGGTTCAATACCAACACCCAGAAACCCTATACAGTATGACAAGCATAAAATACAGGGTAGCTATGAGTTGGAACCAATTCTACGGCACTTAACAACAACATCCATAAATGTGCAATTAGTACTTTTACATGCAACTAAATTTTAATGTCTTAAAAACAAGTTCATTTGTTAAAGACTTTTCAAGACTGTTGATTGCATGTCGTCTAATTACACAAACCATGTAAGTTTTATTATAATTTATTTTTGTAATTTATATTATATTTTATTATAATTTTTCTTTTTTTTCTGTTGTTATTGTTCAGAACATATACCAATTCAACAGTGTTTGCATGTACCATTCAATCATTTTGATAACAATCTTCAAGTTGTTTGCCTTTTTTTACCTTCCTTTTCTGAGTCCTTCCTCATCATTATAACACATACTCCCTAAAATTTCCCTAAATTTCCTCTCTAATCATTAAAGTTGCTATTGTTAATTTGATCCCATAATAGATAGAGCTTGGAGTACTGGTGTGACGCTGTAGGATAAGCTCTAGACCACAAGGTCAGTTTGAACAGCAAGGTCAGAGGTTCAAACCCACCAACCTCTCCTTGGAAACCCCACACAGGGTTGCTCTGAGTCAGAACCAACAGAATGGCGTTTAATGAGAACAGATGAGGAGGACAATGCTCTTTACTGTTTCAGCTAAACTGTGATCCCAAACCAGATAATTTAATCATATTTTGAAACAGATTTTAATTGCCAAATGTGATGCCTGAGAGGGTCTCCTAATACAATAAGGACTTTCAATTACTTTCCTATCACCAATTATAGATTGGACTAAGAATGTGATAAAGGTTATTCTGAAGGTAATAGTTAAGCTCTGAAACACCCAATATATCATAGCTATTAAATATTGCTTCCTGAATAATAGGATTTCCCCAAACATGTATGATAAAAGAGAACATGGGCTTTATTCATTTGGGTCTAAAGGTTGGTTTGGAGTCTTGGTATGGTGCTGCAGAATAATGAGCTGGAACACAAGATCAGTCTGAGCCACAAGGTCGGTGGTTCAAACCTACCAGCTGCTGCCCTGAAACCTTATACAGTGTCTCTATCAGTTGGAGCCCACCCAACAGCACTTAACAACAACAACAAAGGTTGGTTTGAACTGCAAGGTCAGCGGTTCAGATTCACTATTCACCCCTTGGAAGCCGTATACAGGGTCGCTATGGGCCAGAACTGACACTACAGCACTTAACAACAGGAATATTACAAACATTGGACCTTTGCTTAAATAAAAAGCTTCATTCTATGAAGAAGAAAACTCCAAATAATTCCTGCTAGAAATTCACAACATCTGCCATTCTATGGTCTATAAAAAAACTCAAGGAGCATGCTAGTCTAGGAAGACTAAGGTTTCAATGAACAAGTAATTATGTACAGTGGTCTAAGCATAAATATAACTTTAATCACTGAATTTGCTAAAACTCTTCCCAAAAGGCAAGCAGATTGACACAGAAGCTTACTTGCTAAGAAACATACTACATACTGTCGTTCTCCAAAAAATCACGAGTACTATGAATTCTGAGTCACAACCTGTGAATTTTTTGCTATTATTTCTTTTATGGTTTTCTTAACTTTCTCACTAACCCCTTTTCAGTTCTTTTTTTTAATACTCTATTTGCAATAAGAAACTTTGAATACTGCAACAAAAGATTTCCCTGCCACCTTCAAACTGAAATCTAATTTACCAACTAAACTGAAAAAAATCATGAAGCTATGCTTTCTTAGATATTTCTATAATAACAAAGTATATAAAAGTGAAGATAAATATTTCAAGTAATAACAGGTTGGTGCTAATGCATGTCACATTTATTCAGGGGGTTCAGAAAGCCATGAAGGAAATCTTTCAAGCTAGGGTAGTTCTAATGCGACCTGAGAGTCGCAGTCTACTGTGGAAACACCTGAGAGACATAGGGAGGTTTTGTGTAACTAAGTAACAAGTATTATAATAATGTGACTCGTCTCAATGGAGAAACAAAAATGTTGTTCTGTGAGGCTTTTGTTTTGTTTTGTTTTAACCTGAGGTGTTTGTGTGAGAGAAAGAAAAAAAAAAAAAGAGTGTATAAATCATAGTTAGTAACCCCGGTGGTGCAGTGATTAAGCACTCACCTGCTAATGAAAAGATTAGTGATTCAAACCCCCCCAAGCACTCCACAGGAGAAAAATGTGGCCATCTGCTTCCATAAAGATTGCAGCTTTGGAAACCCAATGGGACAGTTCTAGTATGTTCTGGAAGGTCACTAAGAGTTGGAATTAATTCAGTAGCAATAGCTTTGCTTTTCTGATTTAGATCAAACTAGTTACACAGGAACTAGCAGATGGCCCTAGAGATATCGAGCTTGATTGCCTAAACTATCTTATTTAACTTAGACTTTCTCAAATCTTTCACTTTATCTTTAAAGTTATTGTTGTTAGGTGCCATGGAATCGGTTTCAACTCGTAGCAACCCAGAACTCAGCAGAACAGGATGATTCTGCATTCTTCTCACAGTTCCTGTCATGTTTGGAACCCACCTCTGCTGCCACTGTGCCAAGCCATCTCATTGGCGAGGCGGGGAGAGAGGGGGTCTTTCTTCATTGTTTTTTTTTTAACTGAACTTCACTTTACCAAGCATGATACCCTTCTCCAGGGACTGGTCCCTCCTAATAACATGTCCAACGTATGAGAAACAAAGTCTCATCCTTGCTTCTAAGAAGAATTTAATCTCTGCTTCTTCTCACACAGATTTGTTTGTTGTTCCAGCAGTCCATGACACTTCTGGTATTCTTCTACAAAACCATAATTCACATGCATTGAATCTTCTCTGGTCTTTCTTATTCATTGTCCAACTTTCAAATGCATATGAAGCAATTGAAAACAACATGACTGGAGTCAGGCGTAGCTTAGTCCTCAAACTGATACCTTTACTCTTGAACACTTTAAAGAGGTTTCTTTCTTGCAGTAGATTTGCCTAATGCAACATGTCTTTTGATTTCTCCATCACTGCTTCCATGAGTGTTGATTGTAGATCTAAGCAAAATGAAATCTTTGGCAACTTCAATGTTTTCTCCATTTATCATAATGCTATTTATTGATCCAGTGTGAGGATTTTTATTTTCTTTACTTTGAGGTGCAATCCATACTGAAGGCTGTAGTCAGAAGGTAGTACTCATAAGGTTTTGAGTAGCTAACCATTCAGAAGTGGTCTGCCTCCCATTCTTCCTAGTCTGTCTTAGTCTGGAAGCTCCGCTGAGATCTGCCCAGCATTGAAAACATTGGTAACATTGCTTCCAACAGCACAACAACACACAGCGCAACAAACTGACAGATGAGTGGTGCTATCTCTGAAGTAAAGAAACTTTTCTGCACATTATTATGAAGTTTTATTGATTTAACTTTTTCTATATTGTTTCTATATGTGTTCTCTCTTTCCTGGAAAAATCTAATAAGTTTCTCTCCCTTTCTCATTCTCTCTAGCTAGAAAGATAGATCAATGGATAGATATTGACTTCCCAATTCCTAAGTGACTTTCTTATTTAAAGTGCTTGTTGACTGTAATTTCTATATGTTCAGTTCCTTTGTTATTATTTAGAGAGATATTTTAAAGCTTATTTTTATGACTGAAAAAATAGCTATTTTCGGAACCTTTTCAATGTTACATGTTTCCTTAAAACTACAATGTTGTTGTTGTCATTAAGTGTCGTTGAGTTGGTTCTGACTCATAGCGACCCTGTACAGGGTTTCCAAAGAATGACTGGTGGGCTTGAACTGCCAACCTCACTGTTCCAACTTACCTTGTAGTCCATCTCATTAACTCACAGTACCACCCCAGGACTTCAAAATGACAATATTATTCCAGATAGTAACCTTCTAGTATTGTCTGTTTTCCTAGATATCATTGCTACGAAACGCATCTTTTAAAACATTCTACATCAGTGGCATCACTTTGAGGAGTATGCGGGATTCAGACCACATTGGGTGATGCATGAGATCAAAATGGCCTATATAATTTGTGGAGGATATTTCAGCACAAATTTATTATTTTTTAAGTTAAATATCCCTGTAGTTAGTTAGTTAGAACAAGGAAAACATTTTTCCTAAGCTCAGCTAACATGTATCACCATACCTAAGAGACTAAAGTTCTATGCTCATTTACTTGTGGAACCTTTGAAGGTGCTCAGACCAGAGCGCCATTATTACCCAAATACAGCGAGTCTCCTCATCCTGCCATTTTGTCTGCAAACATGTTTGCTACAAGCATGTGCTGTTGTTTTCTTTGATGCTGGTGTTTTTATTAGTTGCTGATTTTATCAAATTTCCTGGTGTTTTACCTATACTATTCTGGTAATTACTACTTGAAAACCTATATCAATAACCTTTTAGAGAATGATGTAACGACTAAAAGAAAAACAGAAAAATCAAAAAAGACTCCCACTGAGGGACTGGTAATGTTGTAATTCGATGTTGAAAATTTTCATGAAATTATCTTGTTGCTAGTGTTCTTATAATCTAAAACATTTACATTTAAGCAATTTGTATCAAGATTATTGATCACTTTATTCTATGCTAAAGCTATCAATCAGATTCTGTATGGCCAGGTCCAGGAGGAGGGCCATGGAGCTGGGAGGGATGGGGAGAGAGGGGAGGCACAACAACGTAAGTGGTAAGTGACATAAGTGACGGCACTGGGTAACGCCCATCCCGTGACGCTTTTGTTCTTCGTTACAGATCATGCAAATATCTTGATCAAGTACTTATACTCTACTGGAAGACATTAATGTCCATAAAATTAGTTTAATGAATTCTTCACAGCCACACGTTATGAAATTTTTTTTTAACCACAAAGCCATATGTTCCTCTTGCTTAATTACAGTTAGTTGATTAGCCTGCTTTAGAGAATACATTTACATGTTATTACCAGTCAAGTATCAGGTTATGATAATCCAACTTTAACAACAATTGTTGAGGCTGACGCAGTACCCAGCAGTGTTTTGCTGTGTTGTGCATAAGGTCACTATGAGTCGGAATTGACTAGACGGCACCTAACAACAACAACAATCCAACAGACTGTAAGAAACTGCTTTTCTGTTTCTGCATAAAGAGATGAAATGAAGCAAGGGTTGAGCAGTCATTAAAGAAAAGTTCATTTTCAAATATAAATTTATATTAAATAGAAAAACTGAAATTTAACTTGTAACCATGGGTGACAAGCATATTTTAGCATGCTAGGGTCATAGAAACGAGTGTGCATTTTGAGAGAGCACATCTGAAAAGTAAATAAAGTCGTTTATGCTGGAAAAGAAAGTGTGGCATTCCAAAAAGTTAACCAAAACTTGTTTTCTTCTAACTCCCCCAAGAAAACATGTTTCTAAAAATAATCCTTAGGATTTTTCAAATAAAACAAAAAGTGCATTTTACCTTCGCTTTTGTTTGCTGCTGGTCCTTTAGTTACCTGTTGCAAAGCAGAGGTTGAGTGACAAAGGACACGCTGTCGAGGTTCAGAGAAACGTGTCATTACAGGGGTGACGCAGGCCTCGAGGTTAAGCTAGAGGCTGGTATTACATCTCTTTATAACTAAAGTCAGACTCTCTTAAAAGCCCCTTAGTACAAGTGACCACTGCTTTCTGAAAATATCCAATTTAAATACACTGACTTAAAAAGGAAGAAAAAAACTTTGATTTGAGACTTTACATGGAAATTTTCAACAACCTCCTTATCTATCATTTCGTATTTATGACAATGGTAAAAATCTACTATCCCACTTGTGTGCATTAACGAGGTGGTAGGCATTGTGGCAACAGCTGTTACATGTTCCCTCCCTCAAGGAAAGTCTGCAGACTCCTCTGGAAAGCTGGCCTCACTGTCCAGCACCCGCCACTCCCTCCTGCCCATGAGAGTACCACGCCCAGCAGCTGTGTGTGGCCAGCCTCCAAGGCCAACATCTCCAGATGGACCCACGGGCAGTACCAAGCCAATGGGTACCTGCTCTGGATTCCCAGTCTCTATGCTACCTAAGTCCTACAGCACAAAAGTGCTATGAAGTGAGAAAGGAGGAAAGAATGAGATATTGGAGATGATATTTGTAATAAATGTGCATGAGTTTAATGAAATCCCACAGTGAGCTGAACTGAACCTGAAGCCTCCACCTTTGTGGAGCAAGCTGTGAGACCAAGCACCTGGCCCCTTCACAAGAAGCCGGGACCTCAGTGATTCTGCAGGCCCAGAAAGCAGAGCAGGCTCTGAGATCATGAACGCAGGGCTTGTGGGGCTAGAAGCAGAGGCCTGGAGCTCTGACCCACCCAGGCCAGGAGGAAGGTGAAATAAGTTCACCATGACTCTTCCTGCCACACAGCCCATCTGTATCCAGCTGTGTCTCCTGCAAGCCTCCTTCTGCACAGAGGAGTAAGCCATAATTTACTCCTCACAGTAATGGACACATCAGTAATTCTTAGCTGTAACTATTTCCACAATTGTGTTTTCTAAATCTCAAAAAAGAAAAGCCAAAAAGAGGACAAACAGATGGACTGAAAACAGAAAGAAAAAAAAAAATCCTTCATTTTTGCCTAAGGTGGATTTGTGCATAACCTCTACTCTGATCCAGTCAGACCATTCCACTTCCTAGAGGATACTAAATGGTAAGCAGCAGACATGTGACCACAGGACATTTATGTATAACCGACTTCCTATAGATGCTCTTCAAGAAACAGTTGAGAGTGTGGTGGTTGAACCAAATAAAAGCAAAAACTGAACTAGATAGAGTTAAGTCTCCCCAATGGCCATACCAAACAAACAAAAAATTCTCATTGGCCTCAAGTGGCTTCCAACTCGTAGTAACCCTAGAGCTGCTCCCGCGGGCTTTCGAGGCTATAAATCTTTACGGGAGCAGATGGCCTTCCTGTCTTTCTTCCCCAGAATGGTTGGGTGGGTTAGAACTGCCAACCTTTGATTAGCAGTCTAATGCTTAACTCACTGCACCACCAGAGCCCCTTCCAGGGGATGTGTTGTTGTCGTGAAGTGCTGTCAAGTCGTTCAAAGGAGTGTGGTGTTGGTGGTGGTCATGTGCCATGAAGTTGGTTCTGACTCATAGCGACCCTGTACAGGGTTTCCGAGGCTGTAAATTTTTACTGGAGCAGAAATCCTCATCTTTCTCCCTCAGAACAGCTGGTAGTTTCGAACCACTGACCTTAAGGTTCACAGCCCAATTCGTAACCACTACTCTACCAGAGCTCCTTCCAGGGAGTGTAGAGAGGATAAAAAAATGTTGCTAACCCAAAAGGGATTTACTCTCCTCTCTCATGATAACTTTCTCCTTACTTGGACCATTGTGGGATTTCCTACCAACCTGCCTGTGTTCTTCTCCCACGCCTCAGTTCCTTTCACAGAATTGACAGTCTCCACTGGGTAAATGCACTGGACTGCAAGGGCGGTTTGAACCACAAAGTTGGTAGTTCAAGCTCACCAGCTGCTTCTTGGAAACCCTGTATAGGATTGCTGTGAACTGGAACCGACTCGAAGTCACTTTAACAACAACAACATACCACATTCAACACAAAATCCTATAGATTTTGTTTTGTATTTTTTTTCCCTACAAACCAAAATTTTGAAGAACTATGAAGTTAGAAGTCTAGCAGTTCCTTTAGTTTAATTTCTTTTGTTTGCTACTAATTTTAAATGAAACTGATATTTTATTTAGAAAAAGCTAAATGATTAGCTGTGAGTAATAAAACTGGGGTATGAATAGACCCAAAGAAATGCAAAAAAATATATCCTTTTTCATCAATCACTGTTATTGTTGTTGTGAAGTGCCGTCGAGTCGGTTCCGACCCATAGTGACCCTGTATAGGATTTCTGAGGAGCAGCTGGTGAGTTTGAACTGCTGACCTTGCAGTTCAAATGGCTTTGCAGTCTGGCACATTAACCCACAGCACCACACCAGGACTCCATCAATCACTGTATTTCTTAATAAATATGAATGCATGACCAAGGATCAGAAAATATTTCATAGAAATCAACAGTGTGAAAGAAATTAAGAGATCAGGAAAAGGAGCAACTAATCCCGGGCGAAGTGGAACAGAATGAAACGTAAAACAATAATTGTTGTTAAGTGCCTTTGAGTCAGTTTCAACTCATAGTGACCCTGTATA
>NW_006408550.1:21086920-21094272 GCF_000296735.1 Chrysochloris asiatica | reverse complement strand
AACAGCAACAACAATGAGTATTTTATTTAGAAAAAGTTAAATGATTACCTGTGAGTAATAGGATTGGAGTGTTTCCTCTTTCTTTCAGCTATATATTATATTTTCTTCCCCTTTTGCTTCCATCTACTTTAGTCCTTCTTGTGGCCTGCTTGGTCTAGAAACACTGTGGTTTAAACAGTGAAGAGCAGAGACATGTATCCTCTCCTGTCCTTAAGGCAGTCATCAATTTCTGGATGAAATTGGCCAAGGCTCTCATTCTCTCCACATCCTCTTTTCTTCATTTTCAAATCAGTAATAATATTGATATTTGCCTCTTATGAATTTAATGGAATTTATTGAATAAAAGCAGTTCTGAAATAATCATTTTTTAAAAAAAAACAAAACAATTTGACATCATTATAAGAATGGAAGGAGCCATCCCTGGTCACTTCCCATGACTTTTTGTTTTGGGTACTAACAACCATATCCACAACAGAACAAGACACCGCCCGGGCCTGCAACAACCTTCTAGGTATTGTCATGTTTGAGCCCATTGCTGCTGCCACTGTGTCAGTCCATATTGTTGAGAGTCTTCCTCTTTTTCATTGACCCTCCACTTTATCAAACATGAGGTCCTTCTCCAGGGACCTATCCCTCTTGACAACATTTCCAAAGTATGGGAGATAAAGTCTCTCTATCCTCGATTCTAAAGAGCATTCTAACTGCATTTCTTACAAGACAGATTAGTTTGTTCTTCAGGTTTTCAATATTTTTCTCCAGCACCCTAACTCAAATGCATTGATTCTTCTATAGTCTTCTTTATTCGTTGTCCAACGTTCACAGGCATATGAGGCTACTGAAAATACTATAGCTTGGGTCAGGTGCACTGGAGTTCTCAAAGTTCAAAATTTTTGCTTTTGAACACTTTAAAGAGGTAATTGTACAGCAGATTTGCCTAATGCAATAAGTGGTTTGATTTCTTGACTGCTGTTTCAATGATCGTTGTGGATCCATGCCAAATGAAATCTTTGACACCTTCAATCTTTTTTAATTTATGATGATGTTATTTATTGGTCCAGTCATGAGGATTTTCACTTTCTTTATGTTTAGGTACAATCCATACTGAAGGCCAGAGTCTTTAATCTTCATAAGTATTTGAAGTCCTATTTGTTTCCAGCAAGTAATGTTTGTCATCTACATATCCCAGGTTGTTAATGAGTTTCCTGAAATCTTGATGCCACATTCTTCCTCATGTAATCCATCTTCTCAGATTATTTGCTCAGCATATATATTGAATAACTATGGTGAAAAGATGCAACCCTGGCTCACACCTTTCCTGATGTTAAACTGGTCAATATTCCCTTGTTCTGTGTGAACTACGGTTTCTTGATCTATACACAAGTTTCTCTTGAACATAATTATGTGTTCTGTAATACCCATTCTTTACAATGTTACCTATGGATTGTTATGATCTTCACAGTAGAATGCCTTTGCATAGTCCATAAAGCACAGTAAACATCTTTCTGGTGTTCTTTGCTTCCAGCCAAGATCCATGTGACATCAGTAATGATAGATTTCATTCCATGCCTGCTTCTGAATCTGGCTTGATCATTCCTGGCAGCATCCTGTTAATGTACTGCTGCAACCATTTTAAGTATTCTTAGCAAAATTTTACTTATATGTGATATTGGTATCATTCAATGATTTCCACATTCTGTTGCATCACCTCTCTTTGGAAAGGGCAGAAATGTAGATCTTTTCCATTTTTGGTCAGCTTGCTGTCTGCCAAATTTCTTGGCATAGACAAGCTAGCACCTCCAGAACTGAATCAGTTTGTTGAAACACTTCAGTTTGTGGTCCATCTAGTCCTGGAACCTTGTTTTTCACCAATGCCTTCAGTGTAACTTGGATTTCTTCCCACAATGCCATCAGTTCTTGATCGTATGCTGCCTTTTCAAATAGTTGAGCATTGAGCAATTCTTTTTTGTGCAGTGACTCTGTGTATTCCCTTCATCTTCTTTTGATGCTTTCTGCATCATTTAATCTTTTGCCCATAGAATTCTTCAACGTTGCAACCCAAGGCTTGAATTTTTCTTCAGTTCCTTCAGTTTTAAAATTGCCAAATGTATTCTTCCTTTTTGGCTTTCTAACTGCAGATCTTTGCACGTTTCGTTATAATGCTTGACTTTGTCTTCTCAAGCTTCCCTGTATATTTTTTCTGTTCAGCTCTTAATTTCTTCTAGTTGCTTTGTTTCAGAGTTTCTTCTGACATTCATTTGGGCCTTTTCTTTCTTTCCTGTCTTTTTAATCACCTTGTGCTTTCTTCATGTATGATGCTCTTGATGTCATCCCACAACTCTTCTGGTTTTCAGTCACTAGTGTCTAATGCATCAAGTCTACTCTTGAGATGGTGTCTAAATTCAAGTGGGATCTGCTCGAGGTCATATTTTGACTCTCATGGAGTTGTTTTAATTTTCTTCCACTTCAGTCTGAAGTTGCATATGAGTAATTGATGGTTAAGTTCCAACTTCAATAGTCATAAAAACTATTTTGTGCTTGGACAGAAGAGTCTAAGTGTTATAAATGTACCCTTGGTACAGCAGGATACCAACAAAATAGGGAATTTTGCAAAGAGCTTTCAATTTAGCTTTTTCCACGTATTTCCCAAAACAAGTGAATGAATGGTTCTAAATCTCAAAATGAATGTGATCTGCCTTTCAGTGTTGTATCTTGTCCAGAAGGAAGAACATAGGAAATCACCACATTTGAAAGGTGTCAGGCAAGAAAACATCTTTGCCAAACTAGGGAGGGAAATAGCATTGTTGTTATTTGGACCTTTTTTCTAAGATGATCTGGACTAGACCTAGGCCAGGTCAAGTGAATTACAAACCACAGAAATTTTTCAAGTAAATCTTTTGAGTATTGAAAAATGAAAGGAGACCAATTGACTGTTGTCGTTGTTAAGTGTCGTTGAGTCAGTCCCAACTCATAGTGACCCTATATAGGGTTTCTTAGAAGTGGCTGGTGAGTTTAAACTGCCAACCTTGAGGTTAGAAATTCAGTGCTTATCTTACAGTACCACACCAGAACTCCACGAATTGGCTAGAAATAGTGCAATTTATTAAACATTCCAGTACTGACTCAAAGTATTTCCCACATAAATTCCATTTTACTTGGGCCTAATAGTGGACTCCTGGTGTGATGCTATAGGATAAGCACTGGACTGCAAACCATAAGATCAGCAGTTCAAACCCATCAGCTCCTCCTCAGAAACCCTGTACTGTTACTGTGAGTTGGAATAGATTTGACAGCTTTTAACAACAACAACAAATAGGACTAGCTGCTGATATTGATGATTGCTAAGTGAATGACCGAGAGTCTCAGTGATATTTTGGGTAAAATTGAACCCTACTGTATTTTCTTGTCACCTGTATAGCTTAATTATCTAGGAATCACTTGTTTTACTTAGGAATTCTCAGATCCTGGAGAACAGAGAGCTGTAACAGTTATCTTCTTTAACTCCCACATTATTGTGTGCTTTGTGCACCATACGACCTTATTTCAAATTCTCCAATTTTCTAGAAAGTGTTCCTGTTTAACACTTTTAGCAGGCAATCACTAATCCTAATAAGTACGGTTGTTACTCCCCAAGTGGATAAGTTTATATATATTATTATTATTATTATTATTATTATTATTTTAACTAGACACATATCCTTTGGCTCCTTTTCTCCAGAAATTTCTATTCAATTCTTTAAGAGATACCTTGACTCAAAAATCTTACTTTACATAAAGTTCCTTAAAAACATGGCTGGCTCTCCACTCCTTCACTCTTCCTTTGGCTTCAGTCACATGGGCCTTCCTGATGTCCGTGTAGGACACGGTATACTCAAAACCTGTGCCCACCAAAGGGCTTTGCATTTTCTATCCCTATTTCAAGAATGGCGTCCTGATGTGGCACTGTAGAATAAGCACTGAACTGCTAACCAAAACGTGGCAGTTCAAACCCACCAGCTATTCCTTGGAAACCTTATACAGGATCGTTATGAGTCAGAACCAACTTGACAGCACTTACAACAACAATTCCAAGAACGCTCTTCTCCAGATACCTTCCTTACCTGCTCCTCCTGCCTTGAGGTTATCTCAGGAGAGAGGCCTTATTTGAGTAGCCAAGCCAATTGCCATTAAGTCGATGCCCAGTCATGGTGATTCCATGTGTGTCAGGCAGGAACTCTTCCTAGACTTGTCAAGGCTGTGACCTTTTGGAGGTAGATTGTCAGACCTTTTTTTTCCCAAGGTACCTCAGGTGGGTTTGAGGTTAGTTTTTCATTAGTAGTCCTGTACTTAACCATTTGTCCTAGCCAGAATTCCTCTTTCTTAACTACCCTACTAAAATTACACTCCCCAATTCTTTTATTATCCTGATTTATTTTTTCCCATGACACTAAACCCCACCTCATACGAAGGGAACTTCAGAAAGTTCATGAGAAAATCAATGAAAAGACAATGGAATTTTTCCATAAATTTTTGAAGCCCCCTCATATATATGTATTTGTTTTTTATTGTTTACTCGTTATTATCATCTCGCAGAAGCTGCAGTCAAGAGATCAGATGATATATTGCATTAGGCAAATCTGCTGCACAGGAACTTTTTAAAGTGTTGAAGAGCAGAGATGTCAGCTTGAGGACTAAGGTGCGCCTGACCCAAGCCATGGTGTTTAGTTATGGTGTTGGAGGAGAATACTGAAAGTGCCATGGACTGCCAAAAGAACTAATAGATCTGTTTTGGAAGAAGTGTAGCCAGAGTGCTCCTTGGAGGCCAAGATGGCTAGGCTTCGTCTCTCATACTTTGGACACATTGTCCAGAGAGAACAGTCGCTGGAGAAGGATGTCATGCTGGGTAAGGTGGAGGGTCAGAGAAAAAGAGGAAGACCCCTAACGAGATGGATCAGCCAGGTGGCATCATTGATGGACTCAAGTGTGGCAGTGGTAGTGAGGTTGGCCCAGGATCGGACATTGTTTTGTTCTGCTGTGCATGGGGTCGCTATGAGTCGGTTCCGACTCGATGGCACCTCACAACAACATCATCTTCACACAAGTAATTAATTTTCCAAAAGCAGGGACTTTGGTATGTCCCTAGTGGTATGTCCTATTCCCTAGGGCCTAGTATGAAGTAAGCACCCAATAAACATTTGCTAAATTAATGGATGGAGTCAATGATTTGTTTTTTATTCTTTTTTATTTTAAAGAGATGTGAAGGTAAAGAAAAAAATCCACAATTTCTATTCTTAAATATTTTGAGGAAAAATTGATATTGTAGTAGGTAATAAGAACAAATTCAGCATAGTCACACATAAAGTCATGCTGAGAAACACTAGTAGATTAAAGTTAGTAGGAGAAGACTTGTTCTTCCCTCCCAACCTGTCAGAAGAGTGTTGCTGGCAAGACTCTCCTTGCCAGCCAAAATAGCAGTGGCACACAAATTCACTTTTCATGTATTTTACTGTCTTTGCCTTTTTTTCTTGTGAAATGGTGTATCTGAAGCTTTGATTCTGGACATATTTCTTCCTGCTGCTTTCAGGCATATGCAGATAGGAGAAGGATTCAGGCGTTTTCCGAACACACCTTCCTTTCTTGTTACATAGACTTTTACTGCACAGCCAGGCAGCTGATGTCACATTAATGGCATAGTGGCCCAGTGACCCTAGGATAGATTGTCGCACAGTTAAACAGGTCTCCTGTAAGAACAAAAAAAGAGAGAAAGAGAGAAGAAATTTATTTAACTTATTCTTGAAATGAGATCCTAGTATTCAGGTGGCGTTCATGCCTGAAGTTTTGACATTGGTAAAGCTAAAAGAGAGCATTTCAGTGGATTAAATGAGGGACTAAGTCTTGATACTGGTATGGTGCTGTGAGTTAATGTGCCAGACTGCAAAGCCGTTTGAACTACAAGGTCAGAGGTTCAAGCTCACCAGCTGCTCCTCAGAAACCCTATACAGGGTAACTATGGGTCGGAACCGATTCGATGGCACTTAACAACAACAACAAGCCTTGATACATAGTCCTGGTGTGGCGCTGTGGGGTAACGCACTGGACTGCGAAGTCGTTTGAACCACAAGATCTGTAAAGTTGGCAGTACAAGCACACTGGCTGCTCCTCAGAAACCCTGTGCAGGGTTGCTATGGGTTGGAACTGATTCGACGGCTCTTAACAACAGCAACAAGCCTTGATAAGAGACTCCTGGCATAGTACTGTAGGATCAGCACAGGACTTCAAACTCAAAAGTCGGTAGTTAAAACCCATCAGCTGCTCCTTAGAAACCCTGTACAAGGTCACTATGAGTCGGAAGCAACTCGACAGCACTTAACAAACGTCAGTAAAGTTGCGTAAATGATAATCCTAATCTTTGATTAAGGAGCTCTGCTAGCGTAGTGGTTACAAATCGGCCTGCTAACCTCAGGGTCAGCAGTTTGAAACTACCAGCTGTTCCATGGGAGAAAGATGAAACAAAGGCTTTCTTCACCTGTAAAGATTTACATCCTTGGAACCCCTGTACAGGGTCACTATGAGTCGGAACCGACTCCACGGCACACAACAACAACAATCTTGATTAGGAAGACTATGAGTAACCAATTCCATATCATTTTCTAGGGGAAGATGAGCCCATTTTCCCATGTGAGAATCTTCCTGAATGAGATATTTGTAGTAATATTTTGAAAAGATCATTACTGGTATGGAATGATTTTGTGAAATTTTACTGTAATTGTGAAATATTTTAAATACTGGTATTTAATACATATTAACATTATGTCCAATTTTTCTATATCCAACAAGTCATCCCGTTCTTCTCTCTCCCCAGAGATAACCATCCTCCTAAAGTCAGAGGGTAGTCTTTCAACTCATGTTTTGTTTCTGATTTACTGCATTTCTATGTCTTTACGAAATATTTGTATTTTTAAAACATTTACACAACCTGTCATGTGAGCTATCATTGTTTATAAGTTACTTTTCAGATTCAACATATTTCTGAGGTATTTCCATGTGGATAATGTACTGTTGTTGTTGTCAGTTTCCCTTGAGTCAATTGACTCATCACGTCCTTGCCAACAACACAACAAGACACTGCCTTACCCTACTCCATCTTCACAATTATTGTTAGGTCTAAGCCCATTGCTGTTGCCATGCTGTTGGTCCATCTCATTGGGGGTCTTCCTTTTTCTGGCGTACCCTCCATTTTACCAAGCATAATTTCCTTCTCCAGTAACTGCTTCTTCTTGATAACTTGCCTGAAACATGAGAGACAAAGTCCTGCCATCCTGGCTCCTAAACAGAATTCTGATACTTCTTCCAACACAAATTTATTTGTTCTTCTG
>NW_006408550.1:21080962-21082937 GCF_000296735.1 Chrysochloris asiatica | reverse complement strand
TTAAAGGTAATATATTATGTGTTCTTTTGTGCTAATAAATTGAAACTTTGAATAAATTATCAAGGTTGATTTAACAGAAACTTGAAAAGGATCATCATATTAGGGGAGATGTTGTTGTTGTTGTTAAGTGCCATCCAGTCAGTTCCAACCCATAGCGACCCTGTATATAGTTTCCGAGGAAACCTTGTGAGCTTGAAACATTAATTACCACAAAAATAGTTTCTAAACGAAAACATTTTTGTGTTTGAGTTGTTTTCAACTTTTAAGGATTCAATCAATTTCATGTTATAAAATTGATCCAGATCATGAAAAAAGCAAATGAGGAAAACAATCCAATTTATCTTGGAAGTAAATATAACCTTGATATTAAAACTCAGAGAGAAGGAAATAACGGCCCCTTTTTACTAATCAATGTTGATGCCAAGTCTAAGTCAGGGTCGCAAACCTCCAATGCAGGTGATAAACTGGCACCAGCTGAAGAGAGGAAGACACAGCGCAGAGGGGACAGCTGGGCCATTAAGGCAGGCATCCAGAGTTCTCAATAGAAATTGTTAGACCCCTCATTTTGAATGTTATCAAGTAACTCAGTTGTTTGGTTTACCCTGCAATGTGGTGTGGACTAACAAGCACATTTCAATGCCAAATTGTCATGCGCATGTTGGTAATCTCATGTCATGTTGGTAATCTCATGTCTACCTAGACAACATCCACTTTCTTTCCATCTCTCTGTCTCTCTAGCATGTCATCATCTAAAAGTCGAATGTGGAAGATACACATCTGTGACTGTTCTACTTAAAAACAGGTTATGTCACTTTGGAGGCCCTTGGGAGGACACCTAAAACAACAAACAAGCAGCCATTCTCCAGAGCAGCTCAAAGTGAGAGTTCACCACTTTACATATTAAGAAGCTATGTGGGGTTGGAAGCAGAAGAAGTTGGATGGACCGAGACGATCAGCAGTGGTTTCTGGTAGGGGCTATACATTAAGAATCAAAGGTGGGACATGTTCCAGGTGTTAATTTAAAAGCAAACTTATTTTCACACCACCAACTCCGTGAAGTATTGTAAGAAAATTTGCTCTTTAAAATAGGACAGCTCCAGGCACTTAAGCTAAGTGATA
This sequence comes from Chrysochloris asiatica, assembly GCF_000296735.1. Taxonomy (NCBI): domain Eukaryota; kingdom Metazoa; phylum Chordata; class Mammalia; order Afrosoricida; family Chrysochloridae; genus Chrysochloris; species Chrysochloris asiatica. Next base: position 21,081,818 of record NW_006408550.1, on the reverse strand, counting down.
AACACCTGTTGTGTACCCACCTACTGTGTGATCCCATTCATGTTTATGTTGTTAGTGCCATCCAGTTGGTTCTCTCTCACAGTGATCCTGTATAGGGTTTTGAAGAAGCAGCTGATGGGTTTGAACTGTCAACCATGAAATTAGAAGTCCAGTGATTATCCAAAGGTACCACCCCAGAACTCCAAGTGAGGAGTAGGCGTGTCCACTCATCTGTCAGTGTTTATACTGTGGGGGCTAGTGTGTTGCTGGAAGCTATGCCACAGGTATTTTAAATACCATTAGGATCATCCATGGTGGACAAGTTTCAGCTGAGCTTTCCAGACTAGGAAGAAGGAGAGACAGACTACTTCCGAATATTTACTCACTAAAAACCTTATGAATAGCAGTGGAATACTGTCAACACCAGAATACTGAATATTGAAACATGATGAAGAATACCAGAATATTGTGAGATATAGTGCCAGAAGTTGAGCTCCTCTAGTTGGAAGGCACTCAAAATACGACTGGGGAAGACCTGCCTCTTCAAAGTACAGATAACTGTGATGACGTAAAGAGAGTAAAGCCCTCGGGAGTAAAGCTCTCAGGACCTTCATTTGCTGATGAGGCACAACTCAAAATGAAGAGAAACATAATTGGAACATAGAATGTACAAAGTATTAATCTAGGAGAACTGGAATTTGTCAAAAATGAAATGGGAACACATAAACATTGACATCCTAAGCATTAGTGAGCAGAAATGGACTGGTATTGGCCATATTTAATCTGACAGTCACATGGTTTACTGTGCCAGGAATGGCAAATTGAAGAGGAATGGCATCTTATTGATCATCAAAAATAATATATCAAGATCTTTCTT
>NW_006408550.1:21072462-21080862 GCF_000296735.1 Chrysochloris asiatica | reverse complement strand
TGATGAAATTGAAAAATTCTACCAACTTTTTCAGTCTGACATTGATCAAGCATGCAATTAATATGTAATTGATAATTACTGGCAATTGGAAGGCAAAGCTTAGAAACAAAGAGGAAAGATCCGAATTTGGAAAATATGGCCTTGGTGATAAAAATGATGCTGGAAATGGTATGATAGATTTTGCAAGACCAATGACTTCTTCATTGCAAATTACCATTTTTAAATAGCATAAAAGACATATGGACCTCACCAGATGGAATACACAGAAATCATATTGACTACCTCTGTGGAAAGAGACGGTAGAAAAGGTCTCTATCATCAGCCAAAACAAGGCCAGGAGAAGACTGTGGAACACACCATCAATTGCTCATATGCAAGTTCAAGCTGAAGCTGCACAAAATTAAGTCCACAAGGGCCAAAATATGGCCTTGAACATATCTCAACTGAATTTAGAGATCATCTGGAGAGCAGATTTGATAATTAGACACTAAAGACCAGAAGAGTTGAGGGTGACATCAAGAACATCATACAGGAAGAAAGCAAAATGTCATTAAGAAGACAAGGAAGAGGGAAAAGACCAAAATGGAGGTCTGAAACTTGCTCTTCAGCATAGCGATGCTAAAGCAAATGGAAGAAATGAGGAGGTAAAAGAGCTGAATAGAAAATTTCAAAGGACAGCTCAAGAAGACACAGTCAAATATTATAACGAAATGTGCAAAGACCTGGAGTTAGAAAATTAAAAGGGAAGAGCACACGCAGCATTGCTCAAGCTGAGGGAGCTGAAGAAAAAAAATCACGTTTCAGAGTCTCTTCTGACATCCATTTTGGTCTTTTTTTTTTTTTCTTGACTTCTTAATGACCTTTTGCTTTCTTCTGTTCGACGTCATCCCACAACTCTTCCCGTCTTCAGTCATTAGTGTCTAATGAATGCATCAGATAGATTCTTGAGTAGGTCTCTAAATTCAGGTGTACTATGTTCAAGGTCATATTTTGGCTCTCATGGATTTGTTTTCATATTCTTCAGCTTCAGCCTGAACTTGCATATGAGCATTTGATGGTGTGTTCCACAATCTTCCCCTGGCCTTTTTGTGGCTGATGAAATTGGGCTTTTCAGCTATCTCTCCCAACAGATATAGTCATTTTGTTTCCTGTGTATTCCATCTGGTGAATTCCATCTGGTGTATAGTTGCCTTTTATGTTGTTTTAAAAAGATATTTGCAATGAATAACTAATGATTGTTGTTGTTTTTAAGTGTCATTGAGTTGGTCCCAGTTCACAGTGCCCCTGTATGGGGTTTCTGAGGAGTGTCTGGTGAGTTTGAACTGCTAATCTTGCAGTTCAAACCAACCTTTAGGTCCAGTGCTACTCCATTTCTCATGAATTTGTCATTCCCAGCATAGTAAACCATGTAACTGTCACATTCAAAATGGCCAATACTAGTTCATTTCAGCTTACTCATGCCTAGGTTACCTATTTTATGTGTCCCATTTCACTTTTGACAACTTCAAATTTTAGATTCATGCTTTGTGCATTCCATGTTCCAATTATTAGCAGACGTTAACAGCTATTACTCCTCATTTTCAGTTGTGCCCCATTAGCAAAGGAAGGTCTCACTCCATTCTTGCCATCATGGTTAACTCTACTTTGAGGAGGTAAGTCTTCCCCAGTCGCATTTTGAGTGCCTTCCAACCTGAGAGGCTCATCTTCCAGCACTGACGCTATTCACCATGCTTCAATATTCAGTGCTCTGGTGCTAACAGTGTTCCTCAGCTATTCATAAGGTTTTCAGTGACTAAACTTCAGAAATAGTCTGCCTCTCCTTCTTCTTAGGCTGTTGCTGTACCCTATCCATCATGGGTGTCCCTACAGATATTTGAAATACCTGTAGCATATCTTCCAGAATTACAGTAACAAGCAAGTCATCACAGTACAACGTACTGGAAGATAAGAGATAGCATTTGCATTTGTTGTTTTTGTTAAGTGTTATCGAGTTTGTGTCTTCTCATAGCCACCATGTGTAGAGTTTCTGAGGAGTGGCTGGTGGGTTTGAACTACCAACTTTGTGGTTCACAGTCCAGTGCTGATCCTACAGCACCACACCAGGAGTCCATAGGTTTTATTTTAGTATTGTTTTTTAGATGGAGAAAATTAGATTTAGAGAGGTTCATTAACTTGCTCTCAAGCAAGTACTAAGGTACTAGTTATCACTGGAAAATAAAATTGGAATGTAACTCAGGACTGTGGGGTTTAAGCATTTATGCTTTTTCTAACACACTCCTTTCTAGTCACAGTGGTCGATACAGAGTAGGTGCTCAAAAAAAAATGCTGGTTCCCTCTTTGAATGTCACAAAATTAACTGAGCAGATAATCAGCAATCATTTGGTTCTGGTTTGAAGTAATTGGGGAAAAAAAACAAAAAACAAAGCACTAATAACTGGAATGTTTTCAAGATGCTGGCAGAGAGATCAGTATTTACCTTTGAAGCAGAATACTCATGTCCTCCCCACAATATTACGCCTGCTGCCCCCAGAGAGGCGCTCTCACCGATTGTGTGCACTAAGTCTTCCTACAACAGAGAATCAAGTGTCAGGAGTAATGTCTGCCAAATCAGGTTTGGTCCTTCACATTTCAGTAATAAGACATGACACATCAACTGTGCTAAAGAACACACGATAGAGCAAGTTTATCTTCATTTCTAAAACAAAGGACTATCACGCAGAATTGGAATATTCTGAAAAAGCAGAATTTTGTTTTGGTACTTCACATTTATTTGATATGTATGAGGTGTTAGGTAATAGTCTCAACACTGAAGACAGAAAAATGAAATAGAGCCCAGTTTCAGAGAGGACTTTTGTCTGGTGAGTGAGACAGAATACAAGCAAGTCATTACAGTATAGTAGATACGTACTTCTATGCATTTGGTGTTGCTATTAGTTGTCATGAGTCAATTCTGACTTATGGTGGTCCCATGTGTTTCAGAGTAGAACTGAGCCCCACAGGGTTTTCAAAGCTGTGACTTTTTGGAAACCGATTACCAGGCCTGTCTTCCCAGACTCCTCTATAGAGGTTCGAACTGCCCACCTTTTGGCTAGCGGAGAGGGCTTATCACTGTGAGCTACCCGGGGCCTTCATGTATCAGTAGAGCCCTTTAGTACTCTTTAGTAGCATATATTGTTTGGAGGAGATACATAATTCTGCATGAAGGATCTGGGAAGGCTTCATGGAAGAGGTGAGATTTCACATGGGTCTTGGAAAATGCGTAGAAATGCACACTATTAGACCCTAACCGTTGGACATACTATATACTCATAAAGACAAAACCAAAGGAGGCGAAGCTATTTTTATTTTTTTAACCACTAACCTAATCGATCTAAACATAAAAATATAGTATAATGAAATACCTACATGGTTAATAATTAATCCTAAACTCTATTTGTGCACATTATTGATTTGGAAAACTACTGCTAAGCTTTCAAATTGAAAAGGCTGATTCTGAAATCTCTCCCTAGTTAAAACGAATCTATCTGTTACATAATTTAACTCAAGCTTAACCACGGTTCTTTTGGAGACTCTTGTAAATTCTAAACTATTAAAAAACAGCATCCAAAGAATCTAAGCAAATATCTAATTATCAGCAACACTCTTTTAGAGCTGGGTTGACATTTGAGGAAACATATGCTTTTAATAGTAGAATGTTGCTGTTAAGTGCCCTCGAGTCTGTTCCAACTCATAGCGGCTCTGTATAGGGTTTCCGAGGAGAGACTGGTGAATTTGAACTGCTGACCTTGCAGCTCAAACCGACCTTGCCGCCCAGTGCTTTACAATACAGCATCACCCCAGCGTTCAATAATAACTTCTCACACAAATTTCCAGCAGCATTTTTTCTAGACTTCATATAATGATTCTACTAAATTTCCATTTTGTAAATGCTTACCTGTGACAAAGCTTCAATACTATGTAAATAAAACGGCCTGGAAAAAATAAAAACTGGTAAAACATAGTCCTGTCGAGCCATTTTAGCAATTCTCATGGCTTCTCTAACTCGATAATGAACAAACCTCAAAGCATTTAAACTTGACTTCAGTATTTTATCCAAATATATTGAGGAATAAAGTGCGCTGCTTTTTTCCCAGAGCCACTCGAGCTGGTCATTGCGGGACATTTCATCACTTGGACAGTTACCGGAGAAGTTCTGTGGATTTATCCTGTAATCATAATTATAACAGTCCGGATAGAGATAAAAGCCCCATAAACATTTGGGTCTCATTTCTAAAGCCAGTGTGAGAGTAATGTTCATAAAATTTCTTCCAGCGGTTTCAAATTCCTGTTGAGCAATTTGTTTCACTTTCATTTCTGGCCATTCTGGGTGGCGGCTTCGAGTGAAGGCTATGGAGTCTTGTTTATAAGTGATTCTATTGCCCCGATTTCTATCCCACTGGGGTTTCCAGCTTTCCCAATCAATGATAACAAGTCCTTCTGATCTCCACTGAGGGATTGCTTTTGTAATGTCAGCCGCAGTTTTCTTCAAGTGCTGAGAGAGGCTCATATTCTGTGGTATGCCTCCGTTAAAGGATATTCTGTCGCTAGAAAAATAAGGATAATATCCTAACTGATTAGGATAAAATATGGCGACTATTGATCCACTTTGAGTCTCTACAGGATTTGATATAATATTAAACAAGTGAAGATGTAAATCCACATTGAAGAAATGCTTACACTGCATTGTAGGGGCAGCCCAAAAAATGTTGAAAGGCTGATTCTGGACCACCGGAGGCACGACTGGTTTGAGAACTGGAAACGCAGAAAAACTCATTGCTGCCGGGTAGACTTCAAACATGATAAAAATCAACAGCACTCCTACCCACACCACCCAAAGGTGGTACATGATTTTCCGTCTTCAGCATTACAACAGTTTCCTTAAAAAATAAGAAGGAAGAAAATTATGCATCATGGAGTCCTGATCCTTTAATTTTATAAGTAATTAACAAGTCAAGTAAAATCGTTGATGGTGGCTAACCTATCCTTTAAGTGACAGGCCAAAGTTTTTAAAAGATTTGTGACATTTACTCATGTCCAGACCTAATTTGCAGTTTCAACTCAACAACTATACAAAATAATGCTTGTTTTTGTTTATTTGTTGGTTTTGTTTTTCCCCTCTAACTTGAAATGTGAGAAGGAAAAATCCAGTGGACGAAAGCTAAAATAAAAAGTTTCATGTAAATTCTCAGCTATGCCAATTCTACCTGCTAGCTGATCTGGTTTTAATTTCCTGTAACTCTGAGCATACCATTCGAAACTATTTTGCCTTTGGTTATAAAAGAACTAGAAATTATGAATGGCTTCTTATATATTCTTACTGTTTATTGAAAAAGTGAATGTTCCTAGAATAAGTCCTCTTGACATGAACAAATATCAACATCCAATCAAATAGTAAGTTGTAGAAGAAGAAACAGCAAAGTGTACTAACAGTACGTAATATCTTGCTTCCTATTAAAAGACAACTTTTGATCTCAAAAGCTTTTGCTGGTTTTTAAGACAGAAAGCAGCCTAGACTAAAATAGGAAAAAGACAGGGATGGCATTTACCTATGGTTGATTATGAATTTGGGAGCTATCATCTTCTCTCAGCTACATAAAGAAGTCACAAAACCTATTCGTTCTTGGCTTTCCAATGAAGCAATTGGAATGTGTTTTCACCAGCAAAACCTCAAGTGGAAATAGTCAGTTGGGCGAAAAACTGCCAAAGAATCTTCCCAGAATACAAGGACAATCTGCTAGTTGATGCATTCCAGCCAACTGGATCTCACTTTCAAGCAATGTGACTGAAGGTAGGTATCAAAACTGTTTCAGCCTAGCAAAGCCTTGCATCCTTTTAAATAAGGAATCACAGATTTTCTCTGATGTAATTAAAGTCAGTCTCTCTTCAGGAATGATATATTGTTTCTTATGTAGTTCTTGGTGTCTTTATTCAATATCTTACATGCAGAAAAATATATCAACCAAAATCATATGGTAACTCTGGCAACATAGCCCCCCACATGGGGAAATCACTTAAGTATATCACAGATCTTTTTCATACTGAATTTTTATCAGTAAATATGAATGATAATTTGCTATTTTAAATAAACTGGATGTTATAGAGATAATTCATTGACTTGGCTTCCTGTGGACTTTATATTATGACACCAGATAACTCATTCAGTCATCAAATTCTTTTCCTTCCACAAGATCATATCATGGCCCCCTGTGATGGCTACTGTTAAGACGAAGCTACTACCATCCTCAGGGATTTGGCAGAAACTGGACTGGATGCTCTTCTATAATGTAATAAATGGTATCACATTCCAGATTATCTGAGGAAATCAGTCAATCAATGGAAGAGGCATTTCCTTGTGAATCTGGCCTGCCTCCAGTATATAAATGGATGTGCTGGGAAAACTTTCTCAACCTTGCATCTTCTCATCACCTGACCTCCAGTTGTTGGGATGGAAGCCTGCAGAAGTCTCCAGCCTGCCACCTGGCCTGCAGGTTTTGGATTTGCTGCTTTATTGACATCAGCTAACCTCAAGGGAGGTGGGCAGATTCAAGCAATCATGACTACATCATGAGGTGATTCTTTTCAGTCTCTTTGTTGGCTCCTTCTTCTCTACCCTACCTTTAAAGGCTAGACCACCTTAGGGTTCCTCTGTACTTGACAGTACCTAACAACAATTAGAACAGCTGCTCTCTATCTGCTGATGATCCCCAAATCTGTATCTCTGGGTCAGATCCTTACCCTAATTCTAGATGCAAGCCTCCAAAAGATTACCTAATCTCAATTTAAAGGTTCAATAGACCTCCAAAACTTAATACATACAGGATGTGTGTTCATTTTCAATCCTTCCAAACCATGCTGGCTCCTCCTCAAAAAATCCCTAAATTAGTAATTAGTCTCACCATTCATTTAGTAGATGCAGTCAGGAAAACTAAACACCTCCTTTTCCCTCAAATGCCCATTCAATCCATTGCTAAGTCTTGTCTACTCTTCCTTCAGAGTTGAACTGGAAATTGTCCAGTCATCTGTCTCCAGTTCTCTTATCTTCTTCCCAGATACCAAACATCTTTCATCTGTAATTTCTGCAAGTGTTTCCTAACATGTCTCTTTGTGTCATAGCTGACATTTTTCATCAACCCATCTTCTGTATAATAGACAAGAGTGATTTCTAAACCAAATAGAATCAGGTAAGACATCCCCTTCTTAAAAAAAAAAAATCCAATTTTTTGCTATAAACTTTAAGATGATACTCAAAATTCTTACCTGAGTCTTCTAGATCCAACCCCATACTATTCTGCCACTTTCTCACTAAACTCTGGACACACTGGATTCTTTTTAGTCCTTGACCATACCACAGTTTTCCATCAATGTCATTCCCTCTGCATTGAGCGTTCTTCCCCAACTCTTTGTATGATTAATATTACTCATCCTTCAAGTCTTAGTTCATAATCCCTTCATCAAGAAGACATTCCATAACCCATCTAAACGGTCTCCTTCAATTATGTGCTATCTCAGTGCTGTCTTTATTCCTTTTATGACATTTAGTTATTTTTAAAATGCATTTGTTCACTTTTTTTTTTGTTGTCAATATAATTTACATTCTCTACTAATTCGTTTAATATGGAGTCCTGGTGTGGCACTGTGGGTTAATGTGTCAGACTTCAAAGCCATTTGAACTGCAAGGTTGGCAGTTCAAGCTCACCAGCTGCTCCTTGGAAGCCCTTTACAGGGTCACTATGGGTCAAAATCGATTCGACGGCACTTCACAACAACACAACACAAATTTGTTCAAAATTATATTCTTGTGTATAATTTGATGAATAAATGATAATACTTTTTCCTCTTGCTGCTTCCTTTAAAATTCCTCAAACAAACCAATAGATGTGGATATTCTCAATTGGAATGTTTAATAGATTAAATTTTGTGTCATTTTTAACACTCTACTTGGACTTCCTGCTTTATTTATTCTCAGAAAAAAAGTGTATTTGAGGACTCTGTTTTAGATTCAGAGAATGATTTAGAACATTCTTCAATTCAGCATGGAGTTTTAAAAAACAACCTGTAGTCTACATGAAGTAAACATTTCTTGTAACTTAGGTCATGTTGTTGTTGTAGTTAAGTGCCATCAAGTCAGTTCTGACCCATAGCAATTGTGTACAGGGTTTCCAAGCAGCAGCTGGTGGACTTGAACCACCAGCCTTGTGGTTCAAAGAGACTTTGCACTCCAGTGCATTAATCCATAATGCCATACCAGTTGCTTTCTATTAAATGTTGTTGTTGTTGTTGTCAGGTGCCATCGAGTCGGAACCGACTCATAGCGACTCCATGCACAGCAGAACGAAACAATGTTCGATCCTGGGCCAACCT
>NW_006408550.1:21056298-21065463 GCF_000296735.1 Chrysochloris asiatica | reverse complement strand
TCTGCATTTTTCATCTTTGCTGTTATTGTTGGTGTGAGATGATATATCATTGTTGTTTTGATTTGCATCTCTCTAATGAATAGCATTGTCTTTTTATAATTTTCAGTTTGGCTTCACATTTTCTCCCACTCTATCCAGGACTTCTAATGTGATGCCTTTCAGAGAAGTTGGTAATGGTAGCTGGGCATCATCTAATTCTTCTGGTCTCAGAGTTGTGGAGACTGATGTCCATGTGTTCCATTAAACTAATTGATTCCAAGCATCTTTAATTTTCATCACTCTTCATTCTTTCTCACAAGAGAGACAATAGCTGCATCTTAGATGGCCACTCATGAGTTTTTAAGATACTAGTTGCTACTCACCAAAGTAGGGTGTAGAACATTCTTTGTGGACTATGTTATGCCAATTGAACATGGTGTCTCTGAGACTATGGTCCTGAACCTCAGACCCAGCAACTCATTGCCTTAAAAGTTTGGTAATGTCTAAGAAGTTTTCATCATTTCAATTCCTGGATGCTCCACCACATTCATAAGTGTGTTTGCAGCAAAGGCAAATTCCCATCTACACCTATATCCTCTGTCAAACCTTTATATATTTGTAAATATACTCTCACTCTCCCTCCCATACCCGTTTAGCCAGAGTATCTTTAAAAGTGCCATTTAAAATCACTGAGGGAGGCTCAAGAAATCTGGAAACTCTACAATCCTTAATCTAATTTAATGGCCTACCAAGACTCCAAATCTTACATTATAACAATTATAATTTAACTATAGATTAAATTTGTAAATTGTTGAAATTATTGTGCTTAAGGAAAAAAATGTAATGCCTGGCAAAAAGCCATTGATACAAAGAGATTAATAATGCCTTAGCTAAAAGAAGATAGAGGTAAACAGTTGTATATATACAAACTTGGAGCAAGAATGTTCTGTGGGTAGATGCATTAACAGAGACACAGACTGAATGGGTATGGGAGGAAGAGTGATATATATATATATATTTATCTATCCCACAAATATATAAGAGTTTAAAAGAGAATATTTGTACATGTGCTACAAGCACAACTATGAATGTGGTAGAGCTTACAATGAGCAAAATGATGAAAATTTCTTAGATATTATCAAGCCTCTTAAGGAAATGCATTTATGGGTCTGGGATTCAGAACCATAGTCTCAGGGGACACCACGGTCAGCTGGTATAACATAGTCCACAAAGACAATGTTCTACATCCTACTTTGGTGAGTAGCAACTTGGATATTAAAAACTCATGAACGGTCATCTAAGGTGCAGCTATTGGTCTCTCCATGTGCAGAAGAAAAAAGAGTGATGAAAATTGAAGAGGCTTAGAATGGAACATGTGAACAACAATCTCCACAACTGTGAACCCAGAAGACTAGATGGCGCACACTACCAACTGATCTGAAAGGGATCACATTAGAAGGTCCTGAATAGAGTGGCAGAAAATGTGGAACAAAACTCAATGTTGTTTAAAAAAAAAAAGGCTGGGCTTACTGATCAGAAAGAGAAGAGACTGGGGGCACCTGAGACTATGGCCACTGGTCACCCTTCAGGTCTGAAAGGAACTCACCCTCATGGTCTAATTTTTAGCAAAGCAGTAGATAGGTTATACAGGAGGGACACCACTAGCAATGGATGCTCACCATGAAATGTCAATCATTCCAAATCAAAAGGGCAACATTTACTTAAGGATAAAGTTGAGGTGGTATTGGAAGGTGGGTGGAATGGAAATAGGAACCACAGTAAAGAAGTGGTATAAGTGTTGTTTAGTGGAGGGGATTTCAATCACTGAGATGAAACAAATAGAGTTGTTGAATATAAAACTGATAATTCTGTCTGAAATCTTTCAGTCAATTCACAATAAAAAGTTTTAAAAATTCAAATAAGTAAATTATGACTTAGCTGGAGCCAAGGCTTATAAAAATATTAACACCTGGATTTAATTCATTCAACAAAACATCATCAGAGTTGACAACATTGACAGCAATGTGTTTGGTGCTAAAGAGGGATACAAAAATGAGTAAGACAGTCAGTCCCCAGTAGCCAAGAAAGTCAAAGCCTAATGTGTATGTGAACACACACATGCACACATACATGGAATGCAAGGCAGTGGAAGTAGTATAAACATGTTGTCAAATGTCATCAAGTCAGTTCTGGTCCATAACAACCGTGTATAGGGTTTCCATGGAGCAGCTGGTGGGCTTGTGCTGCCAACTTTGCTGTGAGCAATAAAATAAAAGCAGAGTGGAATGAATGCTATTTTTTTTAATGGTCAGTTTACTATTGAATCAGTAATTATCACTGCACTAAATATAGAAAAATATAAAATAAGAAAATTAATATTAAACCATTACCCTGGTGTGGTAATATAGGATAAGCACTAGACTGCTAACCACAAGCTCAGTAGTTCAAACCTACCAACCACTCTCAGAAGCCCTATATAAGGTTGATATGAATGGGAAACAGTTTGATGACACACAACACCAACAACCTTACAACCACTTGTTTGTGTGAAAATCTACATTTGTATAGGCCAGACTCCATTACATTAGAGTGTAGCATCAGATGGTCCTCTTTTTAAAAGAACAATCTACTTGAAGATTATCAAAGGACTCACAGTTAAGGGAGGTATGGTGAAGAACTATATTTATATTTGTCTAAAAGTCCATATGGCCATTTAAAATTAGAATTATCAAGCAAAACAAGAAAGTTTTAGAAACTTCTAGACAAGCATCTGGTGAAATCTTTCTTTTTTGAAGTATCTGGTATTAGTTTCCAGCATTCATCTGTCAATTAGTCATAATGTATTGGCTTACAGGTTGCTATGATGCTGGAAGCAATGCCATCAGTATTTCAAATACCTTCAGGGTCAACCATGGTAGAAAGGTTTCAGCAGAGCTTCAAAACTATGACCAACTAAGGAGAAAATCCTGGTCATCTACTCCTGAAAAGCAGCCAATGAAAGTCCTATGGGGCGTGACAGAATATTTTCTAATATAGTCCTGATAGGTGAACCTCTAGATTGGAAGGGCCTCAGAAATACACAATGGATACAGCAATGGGCTTAAGCATATCAACACTCCGTGAAGATGGCGCAGGATTGGGTGTTGTTTCATTCTGTTACACATTTACCATGAGTCACAACCCACTTGACAGCAGCTAATACCAATACATTACTTCAGCTGCTGTTGTAATAGTTACAGGTAGAGATTGCATGGTCAGTTTCTCCTCCCAAATTCACCTATCAGTGAAGTCACCCTCCATTGGGGAGGAAAAAGAGAAGAGGAAGATGGAAGTATTTCTTCTATATGGTTCTCTCTTGAATAGTAGATGGAAATTCTCTCACATCAAGAACTTTGGAAAATATGTTCACCTACACTTGTCTGTTACTGGATGACCAGACATTCTGCTTTGCTAAGGATTACAGCAATTAACACCTGTTGTCTTAGTGTATAAGTGACGAACTTAGTATGGTTATAAGTGATGATTATAAGTGGTGAACTGTTTAATTCTCAAATAATTTCAGTGTGAACAATAAATCATATGGACACCCTACATATATGGCAAGTGCTCCTCGGAAACCCTATACAGGGTCTCTATGAGTTGGAACTGACTCAACAGCACTAAACAACAACAAAAAATAGATTCAGGAGAATCATAAAACCTAAAATGGAAATTTCATAATTCTATCTGCACTTGGACCCCTGTGTAGATTACACAGCATAGCACTGTAGAATAAGTACTGGACTGCAAGTTCAGTTTGAACCACAAGTGGTTCAAACTCACCAGCCGCTCCTCAGAAACTCAATGCATGGTCGCTGAGTTGGAACCAACTCAATGATATTTAACTGCTGCTACTAGTTACTATTTACTCTACAAAATGGAGTTATATAAAATTGTAACAACAAAAAAATTCAGGTTATAAAATCAAGTGAAATGAAACTAGACACTTAAAAAGTAAATATGATAATATGTTTATTAACTTTATTCTTTATACATGAGAGTTGGTTTTAAACTCTTAGAAATAAATACGTGTTATCATAATTTAACTCTAGAGTTGTTAGCCATCTTCAATAAACCAGTCTGTGTATTTTCACCCTTTCTCTCCAGGATGGAAATGGCTTTGGGTCAGCTTTGATTCAAGCAAATTAGTTCATTGAAATATTTCACTTATTTTTGAAAGAATATTAAGATACAAAGATGAAAAATAGACCAAAATTCTTTTTATGGATTAATAACTGCCAATGCTAACCCACTTAAGACAGCAATCATTTTCAACAATTTTAGGAGTCCTGATGTGATGCTGTAGGATAAGCAGTGGACTGCTAAACACAAGGTCAGCAGTTCAAACACACCAGCCTCTGCTCAGAAACTCTATGCAGGGTTGTTATGAATTGGAATGACTCAATGGTACTTAACAACAATAACAATAGTAAATCGTGTCTTCAAGTGCCTAAGTATGGAAACCCTTAAGGAGTGTGAAACAATATGGATAACAGCTGAAGTTGATGATATTTGTCATCTGTCAACAGAGAACAAGGAAATGGGTGGTGGGCAAAGAAAGACAGGTAAGCATTCTCTTGAAGGAATTTACAATCTAGCTGATGAAATAGACACAGTGAATAATGGCACATAATAAATAATATTTCAAAATAACATTAAGATTTAAATTGTGTAAGTATCACACTAGAAATATTGTTAAAAATGCACAATGCCAAGGAATGAGTGAATTCTAATAAAATCCTGTCAAATAATATACTAATTTCATTTTCTAAGTACCAAAAGAAAAACTTCCATTTTTATTTTATAATGAATTCACATACCAAAAAAGAGCTGTATTCAGAAAAAAATTCATATTGAAATTGAAGTCAAAGAAACACAGTTTAAGATGCAAGGACAGTTCTAAAAAAAGCTTATCTGATAAAAAGAACAAAAAGAATAAGAAACATGGAGCCAAAATGATTAACAAACAAAAAAAAAAAATGTTAACAAAAGGATTCATAATTACCTTTCAAGTTATTATATTTTTTAAAAGATATAAAAAATGTCTACTGATAAAAGAACAAGGAACTGAAAATATAGATTAAAAGGAGCTATGAAAATAATTTGCTGTATTGCTTTACATCAAGAAAATTGAAGGGAAATGGGCAATTAGGAAATAATAATGCCTTTATATGAGGAGAAGAAAAATAGAATTTGTTGAGTGTGAATCAGTCAGAGGGAAATAGCACTACTAACAATGCTAAAGGAGTTGGTAATGAGTCTGCTGGAATTTTATAGGTGACTCAGGTAAATGGAGAAGTCTTTATCTGGATTATTGTAACAGTCTGTAACCGATGCTTGCCTTCACCAATCTAATCAGATATGGAAACCACACTGTTCCCTTCAAAATGTAAGTCAGATTATGCCATACCTCTGCTCAGAGTTCTCCAATGGCTCCCCATTTCCCTCAGAATTAAGGCCTTATCGTTTCCTGCAAGCTCAACGTGTTCCAGGGCCAGTTACCTCTCTGAATTCCTCTTTGGCCTCCCCACTCTATAGTCATACGGGTAGTCTGGAAGTCCCTAGAATGAGCCAGCCAGCCCTCAGCATCTTTGTTTCAACTCACCATGTGCCCAGAGATCCCAATATGTCCACAACTTTACCAACAGAAGGAAAACTTACTGGGGTCCTCAATAATTTTAAGAGAAGTGCTCCTGTAGCAGAGCCCTCCACTTGGAGTGCTTTTTCCTCACATATCTGTTTAGTTTACTCCCACATCTCTTTCAACTCTACCTTTTAAAGGCAGTAAACTGGAAATGTCTGATTAATAATGGTACTACATTATGTAATTGTGTTCGAAACCTGATAAAACTATTTAAAGACCAAGTTTAATGCATTTCCTTATGAAAAGACTTTAAAATACACCACCCACCCACTACAATCAACTCGATTCTGACTCATAGTGACCTTCTGTAGTGCTTCCAATGCTATAAATTTATATTGGAGTAGGAAGCCTACTTTTCATCCTACAGACCAGCTGGTGGCTAAACTTGTGGTTAGCAGACCAATACATAACCCACTATGTCACCAGAAGTTCAGTCAATATTTCATGGTTGTGAAAAAAAATAATAAATACCAATTCCATTATAAAAAGTAGCGTATTTATCTGAACATAAATGAAAATCCTTACAACTGGACCAATAAACAACATCATGATAAATGGCAAAGAAATTGAAGTTGTCAAGTATTTTATTCCTTTTAGGATCAACAATCAATGCCCAAAGCAGTAGCAGCCAAGGAATCACACAATGTATTTAATTCATTGCACAGATCTGTTGCCAAAAAAAACCCTTCTTAAAGTGTTTAAAAGCAAAACTAGTACCTTAATGACTAAGTGAAGCCTGAACCAACAGCCTTATATGCTTGTGAAAGCTGAACAATGAAAAAAGAAGACAAAAGAATAGTACATTTGAAGTGTGATATCCACAAAGAATATAAAATAAACCATGAAATCCCAGAACAATGAACAAACCTGTCTTGAAGACATTCCGACAGAATGTTCCTTAGAAGCAAGGATAGTGGGACTTCATGTTGCTTTCTTTGGATGTGTCATCAGGAGGAACCAATTGCTGGAGAAAGACGTTCTGGTTTGTAAAGTAGAGGCTAAGTGGACAAGGGAGAGGCCCTCCCGAGACGGGTGGACACAATGGATTCAAACATAGCAATGATTTTGATGATGGCACCGAACCGGGCAGTGTTTCGACCTGCTAAACACAAGGTCACTGTAAATCACAACCAACTCAGTAACACCTGACAATAAATGGTTATGGAGTTATATAGCAGAAAATAAGTTTGTTATATTCTTCATAATGAAATGTATTAATGGTTTTGATTTGGGAGTCTTCAATCATTCCCTGAACCTTTTTTCTTCCTTCCTTCCGTTTTTTCCTTTCTTCATTTATTTCTCCTTTATTTTTTCTGTCCTTCTTATCTCATTCTTTTCTACCATCCTTCTCATTTTACTTTCTTCCAGAAACTTCCCTCAGGGTAGCATGGAAAAGGTAAAGATCCTGGATATAAGGTCTTAGTGTGGTGCTGTGGGCTAATGCGTAAGACTGCAAAGTCGTTTGAACTGCAAGGTCGGTGGTTCAAGCTCACCAGCTGCTCCTTGGAAACCTTATACTGGGTCACTATGGGTCGGAATTGACTCGACAGCACTTAACAATAACAGCAACTTTACTAGTGTAGTCTTCTTCGTTCCCAATACTGGTCTGTCAGTTTGTCAAACTGTGGTGGCTTGTGCATTGCTATGATTCTGGACGTGCTGTCATGGGTATTTTAAATACCAACAGTGTCACCCTCCATGGACAGGTTTCAGTTGAGATTACAGACTAAGACAGAGTAGGAAGAAGGAGAAAGGGACTGCTTCTGAAGGTTTTAGTCACTGAAATCCATGTGAATACCAGTGAAATACTGTTAGCACCAAAATACTGAATATTGAAACATAATGAAGAACACCAGAATATTTTCAGATATAGTGCCAGAAGATGAACCCCCTCAGGTTGGAAGGCACTCAAAATGTGACTGGGAAAAAGGTGCCTCCTCAAAGTAGAGTTAACCGTGATGACGAGAATGGAGTAAAGCCTTTGGGACCTTCATTTGCTGATAGGGCACAACTCAAAATGAAGAGAAATAGCTGTAAACATCCATTAATAATCAGAGCATGGAATTTATGAAGTATGAATCCAGGAAAATTGGAAATTGCCAAAAATGAAATGGAACACATAAATGTTGATATCTTAGGTATAAGTGAGCTGAAATGAACTAGTATTGGCCATTTTGAATCTGATGACCACATGGTTTACTATGCCGGGATTGACAAATTCAAGAGGAATGGTGTCTTATTGATCATCAAAAAGAACATATCAAGATCTGTCTTGAAGTACAAAACTGTTGGTGTTAGGATAATATTGTATGCCTACAAGAAAGACCAATTCATATCACCATTATTCAAATTTACACACTAACTACTAAACCCAGTGATGATGAAATTGAAGAATTCTACCAACTTTTTCAGTATGAAATTGATCCAACATGCAATTAATATGTATTGATAATTACTGGCAATTGGAATGCAAAGTTTAGCAACATAGAAGAAGGATCAGTAGTTGGGAAATATGGCCTTGGTGATAGAAACAATGCTGGAAATCACATGATAGAATTTCGCAAGACCAATGACTTCTTCATTACAAATACCTTTTTTAACAACAGATGACAATACACATGGGCCTTACCTGATGGAATACACAGAAATCATATTGACTACATCAGTGGAAAGAGATTGTGGAAAAACTCCATATCATCAGTCAAAACAAGACCACAGGGGCAGACTGTGGAATAGACCATCATTTCTTCATATGCAAGTTCAAGCTGAAGCTGAAGAAAGTTAAAATAAGTCCACAAGAGTCAAAGTATGACTTTACACATATTTCACCAGAATTTAGAGATCATCTGAAGAACAGATTTGATGCATTAAGACACTTTAGACCAAAGAACAGAAGAGTTGTGGGATGACATCAAGAATAGCATACAGGAAGATAGTAAAAGGTCATTAATATGAGAAATAACTCTTGTGGGTGTGGTCCATCTTCAGGGCTAAGGGAAGTCTTGGGGGTAGCAGGTTAGGGTAACAAAAGGAGGTGAAGTGCTAGTTTGACTAACTAGGAACCTTAAAATAAGAATAAACCATCAAGGAAATAGGGGAAGTTCACAGAGAAAGGGTAAACTAACTTTAAATGAGAATGCTCCCAGTAAACTAGCAGGCGACCTTGGGAGATAGTGACCTTGTAATATCCAGTGGAAGAACTGGAAGAGGAGCTTTTTAGGGACAGGGAAATAAAACTTTTTGCAGGCCAGCCATACGGCACGTCTGCCCATGTCTACTGGGTTGGGTGCCCAATTTTGCATCCAAAATCAAATACAGAAAATCTCTCGCTCTCAAATGAATACAGATTGAATTACTTGAGAGTTTGTCGGTATGGGCAATATTTCTCAAATTAAGCAGACCAGGAAGAAGGAAAAGACCAAAATGAATGTCAGAAGAGACTCTGAAACTTGCTTTCCAGCATAGAAATGCTAAAGCAAATGTCAGAAATGAGGAGAAGGTAA
>NW_006408550.1:21044836-21055743 GCF_000296735.1 Chrysochloris asiatica | reverse complement strand
TCACCTGGATGGTGCTTGCCCTGGTTGTATTTAAGGATCAAGTTTAAAGGTAAATTGTGGCCTGGATTCTCTAGCCTCAGTCATGTTTTGGCAATTCTCCCTGACTGACAAGGCCCCATACTAGTCCCCACTGATTCTATTTACTCATCTAGTTCTGGCTGCCTCCCTTTTGAGCCAAGTCTCTCCTAAATTACTTGCCATTAGGCTTCTTGTCTGGTTATGATGACTCCTGGGAAGTTCTCCAACCAGAGGCTCAATAACTTGGTGCCAGTCTATACTACACAGGATCAAAGGCAGCCCAAGAAAGCTAAATTGTCAGGTGTTCCTCTATCTGATCATAAATTATTTTTAGATGATTTTGCCCAAATTGATACACAACAGCAAGAATGCTTACCTCTTCTCCAAATCCCAGTTGTTGAGAAGGAGAACACAAAATCACTACTCCATCCTCTGTGTTCCTCTCATTTATACAAAGTCCCACTCTAGACCAGAGCCCAGACCCAGTGAGGGAGCAGCAGAGAGACATATGTTCACTTCCTGCTCACTCTCTTGTGCTCCTCTTCCTCCCATAATTCCCTTTGGTCCACTAAGGAGTTTTACCTCAGAGACAGCCTACCTGGTGGTCACAGGAAGAGAAGGTGATATCTTTTCACCACTGGAGAACTGCTTAGCTGAGTCCTCCAAATTTGCAAGACTTTTGTCTTACTGCATCATCCAAACTCATATGTCACAAACAGAATTTTAATTTGTTCTTTTTATTTGAATTCTTCATACAATAATTCTAAATTGATCCATACAGATGGAAGCTTTCTTCTAAGATATAGGTCATGACTTCAGAAAGAAAGAAAAAAAAAAAAGGTTAATTTTCAAACTATTTCTCAACATACATTCATTATCTGATTTAGTCAATCCTGACATCAAATAGGTTATCAGCTAGGTGCTAGTATTACTCCTATTTTACAGATGAAGAATCTGGTGCACTGAAACTCCACATGGTCCATCTATGAAGCTCATGCTGCATACAAACTGCCTTCTCTTGATATTCTGGTGAAAAGAGGGAGATACAAGTTAACGACTGAAACACCATAAGTGAAACAGGTAGCTATAGATCGAATTAATTAATCATTTAAACCCTGGTAAAAGTTCCAAAGGCAAATAATCTGAATCAGAATCAAGTAATGTATTGGTTAGAAATGCCTCACAGGAAGAAAGCTGACATTACTCCGATCATGTGCTCAAGGGTTATTATAGTCAAATCTCAAACCCTTAGAAACTTACCATAGCATAAGTTCCTTTTGGGTCCCCACTACATTTCCCACCTGAGTTGCACAGCTTTTTCCTCCACACAGTCATTCATGGACCCTGGCCAAGGGAGGCCCACTTCCTCAGTTATCTTGTTAGGAGAAGAAAGAAGCTTTTCACCACATCAGCCTGGAAATGACACATTTGAAATCCTCTCTGATTGCCTTAGTTAGAACCAGTCCTGTGGCTGAATCTCAAGAGGACCAGGAAACACAGCTCCATGAACATGATCCACACACCCTCTCCCCTGTGTCTGCTCTTATGTTTCCAAGACTGCTTTTACGTTTAGAATACTCAAGATTCTTTTAGAAACTGCTTTATATTTTGCAGTTGGGAAAAATATTGAAAGATATTTTAAGAGTATTAAAGGTTAAGTTATAGCTCTAAGATTTTTGTAGGCAATCTTTTATAAAACAAGGCAGTGTTTGTGGGTTCAAGAAACACTCTTAACTTTTACACTATTAAGAATAAGACACCAGGAAGGTAGAAGGGTGGAGGCCCCAGTGATTGCAGTTTTGGTAACTATATCCTCAACTTTATTTTTGGTTTAAATAGACAGAGTGACTTAGACGTTAAACATCTGATGGTGTTGCAACTGGTTTTTTAGTCAGGCTTCCTTCTTGTACTACAAAATCTTGAATAATACATGTTTATAACTTTTTAAATATAGTTCTTGTTGTTAAACACTTTTGATTCAATTCCAACTCCTAGTGACCCTAATGTATAATGTTCCTGAGGAGGGGCTGGTATGCTTGAATCACTGACCTTGTGGTTAGCAGTCCAGTGCTTATCCTACAGCACCACTGTTGTTGTTGTATGTGCCGTGGAGTAGGTTCCGACTCATAGCAACACTGTACAGGGTTTCCGAGGCTGTAAATCTTTATGGGAACAGAAAGCCTCATCTTTCTCCCATGGAACAGCTGGTAGTTTCAAACTGCTGACCTTGTGGTTTGCAGCCCTATTCGTAGGTACTTAAAACCTACAGTGAGAAATTCACCTAGAAGCGAATGTCTTTGGGAAGTGTAAGGAGGTGGCACCATCTGGTGGGTGAGAATGAAAGCAGACTTGAGGGGGATTCTTTCTGAAGAATGTAACTGGGGACACTTAGATTATAGTTATTACCACACATGAATCACAAGGTGAGCGGTTCAAACTAACTGACTCAACAGCACTTAACAACAACTGACTACACGGCCCCGAACAACAACTATATACATATAGTTGCTATTAGCTGCTATGTAGCCAGTTAGTTGCAGTTGAGTCCTGATGTGGCACTGTGGGATAAAGTACTGAATTGAAAGGTCACTTTGAACCACAAGGTCGGTGGTTCAAACTTGCCAGCAGCAACTTGGAAACCCTATACAGTGTTGCTGTGAGTTGGAACCAACTTGATGACACTTAACAACAGCAACAAGTTAGTTCTGGAATGGCATTGCTGTTGTATGATTAATATGTTGGACTGCAAGGTCAGTTTGAAATCCAAGGTGGGCGCTTCAAGCTCACCAGCTGCTCTTTGGAAATCCTATACAGGGTTGCTGTGAGTCAGAGCCAATTCAACAGCCCTTAGCAACAACAACAACAACAGTCAGTTATGCCTCATAGTTACCTGTGCACAACAAAACAATTCACTACCTTGTCCTGTACAATTGCTTTTATGTTTGAACCTGTTGCTGCTGCCACTTTGTCAAACCATCTACTATATGACTTATATGTCACATGTACATACATAGTACATAGAGTTGTTTTTAACTGCCATCGAGTTGGTTCTGACTCCTAGTGACCCTGGATAGGGTTTCCGAGGAGCGGTTGGTGAGTTAGAACCTCCAACCTTATGGCTTGAAGTCCATCGCTGATTTTACAGCACCCTAGTGCTCCCAATACATAAAGTTGTTGTTATGCGCTGTCCAGTCGATTCTGACTCATAGTGACCCAGTATAGGATTTCTGAGGAGCAGCTTTGAACCAACAGCCTTGTGGCTAGCAGTCCAGTGCTTATTCTACAGTGCCTCACCAGGACTCCATACGACTCCATATAGGAGTTGACCCTATATAGGGTTTCTGAGGCTGTAAATCTTTCTGGGACCAGAAACTCTCATGTTTCTCCCACAGAACATTAGATAGTTCTAACCTTGAGGTTAGCAGCCTGACTTCTGACTACTATGCTACCAAAGCTCTTCATACATACACAGTGTTGTTTTTGTTGTTATGTGCTGTCAAGTCGGTTCCGACCCATAGCGACCCTGTACATACACAGTAGTGTGTCCAAATAAAAGCCTTTTGTTGTTGTTGTTGTTGTTGTTAAGTACCGTCGAGTCGATTCTGACCCATAGCGACCCAATATATGGTTTCCAAGGAGCCACTGGTGAGCTTGAACCACCAACCTTGCAATTTAAACAACTTTGCAGTCTGACGCATTAGCCCACAATGCCACACCAGGACTCCAAAAGCCTTTCAATCCTCTGAATTGGAACCTGAAGAACGAAATCCTCTTCTCAGAAAACAAGCTTAAAGGGCAAGGGTAGGAAGTTTAGAGGGTGGTTCAGTCAGAGACGTCTCACCTCACATGTGCAAAACCAGGGTTTGAGGCCTGGTCAATGCACCTATGGCACAGCCACCACCCGCCTGTAAGTAGAATCCTGTGTGTTGCTATGTTGTTAAGTATGTCTCAGCACAGCTTCCAGACTAAGAGAAAAGGCCTTGTGATCTACTTCTGAAAATTTGGTGGATCTCTACATCCAATCCAGTGTGCACAGGGTCACCACCAGGCGGGAATAACAACCACATGTGAGTTTCATGTGAGTAGCTATCCATCACATTGTCATTTCTGATTGAAAACTGTTCACATGAAACCCAAGTGATATCATAATGTGTCTGGTAATGATGCGACTATTTTATTTACAACCTGAGACTATATTATCAGAGAGCTGAGAATCTTGGTAATTTTAGAAAGCTTGCCTGCCAGGCGGAGGCACTGAGCTTAAACTTCCAGTTCATTTGGTGCTTGCTTGTAAACGACCAGCAGGGGGCTACTCTCTGGATAGTTTCTTCCATCTGGATTGGACTGGTGTGGCACTGTGGGACAACGCACAAGGTTGGTTTGAACCACAAGGTTGATGGTTCAAACTCACCAGTCACTCCTCAGAAACCCATATAGGGTGGCTCTGAGCAGGAACCGAGTTGACGGCACTTAACAACAGGATAGCATGGGACTACAAAATCGGTTTGAATCACAAGGTTGGCAGTTAAAACTCACTAGTGGCTCCTCGGAAACCCTATACGGGGGTCGCTGCAACAAAAACAACATAGGTCCAATAGATTGGTCTTCGTCTATATAAAAAAAAAAAATTAATGAGGTTTTGTGGCAAAAGAAAACTAAAAGTTTTCAGTTTTCAAATATCTGTGCCCCATTTCCTTCACTGTTAAATGTTTTCTCAGATGTTAAGTTTGTGGTTCTATGTGGCTATTTTTTGAAGGTTAACTTAGATGAACAGAGCAGCAGTTTGTCTTACCTGAGCTAGTTATGAACCTGTTTGGGAATTCTTCACTGACGTTTCACCCCGGGTGTGTGTGTGTGTGTGTGTGACAACCAGTAACAAGGGGGTAAATAAAACCTGTTGTAGAGGTCGGGCAAGAATACAAAGATAGTCAGAGAAGGAGCTCTGGTAGCGTAGTGGTTACTAATCGGGCTGCAAACCACAAGGTCAGCAGTTCAAAACTGCCAGCTGCTCCACGGGAGAAAGATGAGGCGTTCTGCTCCATTAAATATTTACAGCCTCAGAAACCCCATACAGGGTGGCTATGAGTCGGAACCTACTCCACAGCACTTAACAACAACAAAAACAATAACAATAAGTGAGTACAGGAGCTCTGGTAGTGCTGTGATTAAGCATTGGGCTGCTAATCAAAAGAGCTGCAGTTTAAACCTATCCACTGCCCCCCACGAGAAAGCTGAGGCTCCCATAAAGCTCCCAAGCCTCCTAAATCCTGCGGAGCTTTTCGGCTCTGTCCTACAGACTCACTGTGAGTCGGAATTGGGTTGGAGTGGGTTTAGTAAGCACTCAGCAATCTGTTCCTATTAAGATTACAATTTAGGAAACTGTGTGGGGGCACTGCCGCTCTGACACATTACGATCCTTGTGAGTTGGAATTGACTTGAAAGCACACAACAACAAATACGTGCATTAAGAAGTTGTAGTCAGAGGTTTAAGAGGTCAAGAAAAACATCCTTACCTAGGGACTGAAAGCCCAGATGCTTGAGCCAGATGAGCTGATTTTAAATTCTGACTCTACATGGCTTGTTCTTTGTTCTTCAGCAAGTTATGCCTCAGTTTCCTTCTCTGTAGAATGGGGCCAACAGCACTTCATATGACTGTTTTGAAGATTAAATAGATCACTGTTTGAAAGGGTCAGAATATAAACACACTATGTGTTTTTGTTGTTGTTTTCTTGTAGATGTTATGAAAGTTCTTAAATCCAGGTGGCAATAGGAACAGTCTCAAGTCTGATTAAGTCTGGACTCCATTCATCAGACTGTTTTCCCAAGATATTTTACCCTGTTTGAATTATTGCTTCTTTTACTTCAGTGCCTTGGAGGGATTTATAAATAATCTTTGCAAAGGTTCAAAGTTCATGTTAAATCCAAGCTTTGTCGAAGCTTCATTTCCCTGCAGTCTAGTTTGCAAACAGTTGGCTTCCTGCTTCGCTTGTAAATGTTGGAGAAGGTTTTTATGATTTTCCTTGATCTTCACTCTTTTAACTCGAGTGTCACATACTGATGTGGGTGATGTGGGTCATGTTGGGGTCTTATCTGAAATGGATCCCTCCATTGCTCAGGACCATGATTTTCCTGGGTAACTATTAAACTAGCAGCGCATCAGATAAACCCAGACATGTTCTCAACTGTGTAGACCATCTCGGTACCCCAACGTTCAAGGCTTGAGATGCTCTATGTAGCCTCATTGCCCAGAGAACTTGGAGTCTCAGTCTTTGCCACTGTAAAAGCAGCTAGCTTGACATAAAAGAAAATTATGTTGTATCAAATTATCCTTAACCAAAGAAGATAGACAGTATCTATGTTACTGAGAAATTCCTGTTTGGCAGGCACTAGCTATTTTAAAAATATTTAGCTGGACCAGGGTTAGAACATGACTTGAGGTCCTCATATGCCCTCGATAGCATAATTTCCTGTTACAGAATATTATAGACACTTCTTGACAGTCACAGAATGTTCTGAAACAGTGAAACAAAAACTCAAACATATGCCTTGTTTTGCATAGGTTATCTGTGGAGACAAATTTAATATGGGTACACAGGCTATGTTCAGGCATCTACAAACCAGTCCCAGTAGACTGGAATCCCTTGAGAAAGATTGGCTTGGAAAGAGAGAGCTGAGAGTCCAGGAGAGACAAAGAGATGTAGAAGAGTTGTCCCCATCTGGCAGACTGCCCAAGTGTCAGAGGGAGTGGTGAATTCTGGCCACATGTCACTGACCCCTTTCTCTGAAGTACCATGAAAGAAGGATGGGACACGGGATCAGATCTGTTTTTAGAATTCTGTTCTATGAGAAACATCGCAGGCCATGAGATGCTAAAGGAGATTTGCTACTGAACACATTTTCATCTAAACCTGAAAGCAGAGAACATGAGAAAAAGAGATGGTAAGCAGACTTCACGCACTGAGTGTCCCCAAACCAATAAATTACTTCGAGGGATTTCCATCCAAGACTCAATTATAGGTTAGACAAGCTTTGTTGTTGTTGTTGTTAGGTGTCATTGAGTAGGTTCCAACTCACAACAACACTATGCACAGCAGAACGAAATACTGTCCAGCCCTGAGCCCTACTCACAGTTGTTCTTATGTTCGAGCCCATTGTTGCTGCCACAGTGTAAGTCCATCTTGTTGGGAGGCTTCCTCATTTTCACTGACCCTCCACTTCACCAAGCATGATGTCCTTTTCCAGGGACTGATCCTTTCTGGAAACATAGCCAAAGTTGTTGTTGTTTAGTGTTGTTGAGTAGGTTCCAACTCATAGAGACCCAGTATAGGGTTTCTGAGGAGTGACTGGCGAGTTTGAACTGCCGACCTTGTGGACCAAACCAACCTTTGGTCCCGTGCTTACCCTACAGTGCCACAACAGGGCTCATATCCAAAATATGAAGGAGCAAATCTCACCATCCTGGTTTCTAAGGAGCATTCTAGCTGTACTTCTTCCAACACTGATTTGCTTATTCTTCTGGCGGACCATAATACTTTCATAATTCAAAATGCATTGATTCTTCTTGGTTTTTCTTATTCGTTGTCCAACCTATACATGCATATAAGGTCATTGAAAATAACATGGCTTGGGTCAGGCACACCTTAGTCCTATTCTTGAATACTTTACTGAGGTCTTTTGCTGATGATTTACTTAACGCAATACATCATTTGATTTCTTGGCTACTGTTTCCAAGAACATGAACTGTGGATACAAGCAAATTGAAGTCTTACAACTTCAATATTTTCTCCATGTGTCAGGATGTTGTTTATTGTTCCAGGTGTGAGGATTCTGTTCTCTTTATATTGAGGAGCAATCCATACAGAAGACTATGAAGTCTGTGACCTTCATTAATAAATATTTCACGTCGTCTTCACTTTCAGTAAGAACGTTGTATCATCTGCATATCACAAGTTGTTAATGAATCTTCTTCTAATCCTGATGTTTTGTTCTTCTTCATATAATCCAGCTGTTCAGATTATTTGCTTAGCATACAGCTTGAATAAGTATGATGAAAGGCTACAGCCCTGGCTCACATCTTTCCTGATTTAAAACCATTCAGTAATTTCTCGTTCTGTTAGAATGACTGCTTCTTTGTCTGCGTACAAGTTCCTCACGAACACAAATAAGTGTTCTAGAATTGTCATTCTTCACAGTGTTGTACATAATTTGTTATGATACACATACGAATGCACAGTCAATAAAGCACAAGTAAACATCTTTCTGGTATTCTTGGCTTTCGAGCAAGATCCATCAGACACCAGCAATGCTATATATCCCTCATTTCATATCATCCTCTGACTCTGACTTCAATTTCTGCCAGCTCTCTGTTCATGTACTGCCACAATCATTTTGTACTTATCTTTAGCCAAATTCTACTTGTACGTGATGTTGATGATACTGTTTGATGATTTCCATATGCTGTTGGGTTACATTTACTTGTAATGGGCACAAATACACATTCTTTCCCACTTTGGAAGACCAGGTAACTGTCTTACAAATATCTAGATAATAGACAAGTGAGCGCCTCCAGCGCTGCGGTAGTTTGTTGAAACCTTTTGTATCCGCCCATTCCTGGAGCCTTGTTTTTTGCCAATGTTTTCAGTGCTGCTTAGACTTCTTCCATCAATATCACTGACTCTTGATTATATGTCACCCCTTGAAATGGTTTTTTGATCATCTGATAACTATTAAAATGATTGGACATCAAACAATTCTCTTTTGTACAATGTCTTTGTATATTCCCTCCATCTTCTTGTGATGTTTACAAACTCATTCAATATCTAACCCAAATTGTTTGGTAGATGGTGTCAAGTCATTTCTAACTCACAACAGAACAAAACACTGCCCTGTCCTGTGCCATACACACAATTGTTGTTACTCTTGAGCCCATTGCTGCTGCCACTGGGCCACTCTATCTTGTTGGGGGTCTTCTTCTTTTTCTCTGACCCTCCACATTACCAAGCATGATGTCCTTCTCCAGGGACTTGTCTCATACTTTGGATAGCATGTCCAAAGTATGAGAGACGAAGTCTTGCCATCCTGGCTTCTAAAGAGCATTGTGGCTGTACGTCTTCCAGCACAGATTTGTTTGTACTCTGGCAGGTCATGGGCCTTTTAATATTCTTCTTCAACACCATAACTTAAATGTATCGATTCTTCTACAGCCAATTCTTCTCATCTATTCTTCTAAGTCCTCTTTGCTTCCAGTAAGCAACACTGTATCATCTGCATATCACAGGTTGTTAATGAGTCTTCCTCTAATCCTGAGGCCATGTCTTTCTTCATATAATCCAGTTTCTCAGATTGTTTGCTTAGCATACAGATTGAATATATGGTGAAAACACGCCACTGTGGTACACACTCTTCCTGATTTTAAACTGTTCAGTATCCCCTTGTTCAGTTCAGATGACTGTCTTTTGGTCTGTGTACAGGTTCTTCATGAGCACAATGAAGTGTTCCTCATGAGCACATTCTTCACAATGTGATCCATAGCTTGTCATAATTCACATAATCAAAAGCCTTTGCATTGTCAATAAACCACAAGTAAACATCTTACTGGTATTCTCTGTTTTCAGCCAATATCCATCTGGCATCAGCAATGAAATACCTAGTTCTACATCCTCTTCTGAATCTGGCTTGAATTTCCGGCAGTTCCCTGTTGGTGTATTGTTAAAGCTGGTTGTATTTTGTTGTTGTTGTTTTAAAGTTTTTATTGTGATTGAGTGGTAGTTTACATGGGAGAATATTGGTTTTGCTCTCATCCTATCATATTTTGTTTCACCTGCAATGATTACAATCTCCTCCATTCATCATCATTCAACAGTATTTGCTTCTATTCCCTATGTTTTTGTTTTTGTTTGGTGACATACACAAAAATACTCAGGAATACATAATCATTTAAACAATCCAAGGGCACATTAAGCCTCCTGGTCGCCAGCACACACACTTCCTCTTTCCATGACTCTAGAGTCCTCATCTGTTGCAGCTCTTTTTGAATGATCTTCAGCAAAATTTTACTTATGTGTGATGTTAATGATCTTGTTTGATGGTTTCCATATTCCATGGAGTCCCCTCTCTTTGGAATGAGCATGAATATGGAACAAAGTTGGCCAGGTAGCTGTCTTCCAACTTTGGGGGGCATTTTTTTGGACTTCTTTTATTACCGTTGGTTCTTGACATATGCTACCTTTTAAAGTGATGGAACAGCAACCATTTATTTTGGCACTCTGACTTCATGTATTCCTTCCATCTTCTTGGGATGTTTTCTGCATCATTCAGTATTTTACCCATAGAATATTTCAATATTGAAACTTGAAGCTTGAATTTTTTTCTCCAGTTCTTTCAGCTTGAAAACTACTGAGTGTGGTTTTCCCTCTCAATTTTCTAACTCCAGGTAATTACACATTTCATTATAGTACTTTGCTTTGTCTTTCTGAGCTGTCTTTTCAATTTTTCTGTTCGATTCTTTTACTTCCTAAATTCTTTCTCACTTTAGCATCTCTGCACAGAAGAGCAAGTTTCAAAGTCTCTTCTGACATCCATTTGGTCTTTTCTTTCTTTCCTATCTTTTTAATGACCTTTTGCTTTCATCCTGAATGATGTTTTGGATTTCATTCCAGAATTCTTCTGGTCTTGAGTCAATAGTGCTTATGTATCATATCTGTTCTTGACTTGGTCTCTAAATTCAGGTGGGATATGTTCAAGGGCATATTTTTACTCTCTTGGTCTTGTTTTCATTTTCATCAGCTTCAGCCTGAACTTGCTTCTGACTGTTCCACCGTTAGTCCCTGGCCTTGTTTTGGCTGATGAATTTGAGCTCTTTCTCCATCTCTTCACACAGATGTAGTCAA
>NW_006408550.1:20999851-21044110 GCF_000296735.1 Chrysochloris asiatica | reverse complement strand
GGGATTTCTGAGAAGTGGCTGCTGGGTTTGAACCGCCGACCTTGGAGTTCAAACTGACCTTACAATCCATTACTTATCCTACTGCATTAGCAATTGTTAATACCGTTGTTACTGTTCGGTGCCACTGAGTTGGTGCTGACTCATACTCACCCTGTGTACACAGAATGAAACACTGTGCCGTCCCACACCAAGTTCACAATCTTGATTAAGCTTAAGCCCATTGTTTCAGCCACTTTTGCCAATCAATCTCGTTGAGGGTCTTCCTCTTTCTCACTGACATTCTACTTTACCAAGGATGATGTCCTTTTCCAAATACTGATCCCTCCTAGTAATATGTCTAAAGTATGTTAGGCAGTGTCTCACCTTCTTATTTTCTGGCTATATTCCCTTCATGACAGATTTGTTTGTTCTTCTGAAAGTTCATGGCATATTCAATATTCTTCACCAACATTTTAATTCAAAAGCATCAATTCTCTGGTTTTCCTTATTTATTTTTCAGCTTTTGCATTTCAATTGCATGAGACAATTGAAAATAACAAGCACATCTTAGTCATCAAAGTGACATCTTTGCTTTTCAAAATACGTCCTGTCTTTTGTAGCAGATTTCCCCAGTGAAATACATCATTTGAGTTATTGACTACTGACTGCTTCCATGGGTACTGATTATGGATCCAAATAAAATGAAATCCTTGACACCTTCAATCTTTTCTCCATTTACCCTGATGTTGCATATTGTTCCAATGGTGAGGTTATTTGTTTTCTTTATGTTGAGGGATAATCCATGGTAAACGCAGCTCTGTGATTTACTGAGCATTTTATCAGAATATTGATGTTTTTCTATTGTATTTTTATCAGTGTAAGAATGAAATCAGGGCTCTATATCTTTGAGTTCTTGATTTCCCTTTCTAACAGTGAGACTTAATAGGAATCATTTTCAAAGTCCTCAGCCAATGAAACATTAAGCTGGGAATGAAAACAAAAGTTTGGGGAGCATGGACCAACTCTGGAGTTGGTTCCCCTGATGGGAACATTAAATGAACTGTGGATGTTTTCATGGGTTTAGACTCAGCATTCTAGAAGGAACAGAGCCTTTTGTATTGGAGCAAATGTTTGAATGCCTAAGAAAATTGGCCATTAAATGCTGTATCTTAAGAAACTTGACTGAGATGCTTGTGACTAAGTAGTCAGTAAAGAAAACCATGAATGGGTATCACGACATCCCAGCTACTGAGGCAGTATCCTGCATGACAGAAAAGCAGTCCACAACTTTAAAGACCATTCAAGAAGCTCTGGTGGCAACCAGAAGAAGAAAGAAGAGGAAAAAAAGAGTGATCTGATACAATCTGATGAACTTGACCTACACCTATGGATGCAGTAACTCAAAAAAGGGAACAAAGCCTTACAGCAAGAAACATTCCCACCCCCTCCACACACAGAGTAGACAGAGATGGGCAACTTGGACATTGAATACCCAAATTGGGGAGGGGGGGATTACAAAGGCAAGAAGTGACTGGCTTACAAGCTTTCAAACGGGAACCTAGAGCCAGGGGGCATGGAGGAATGTAGAATCTCCAGTGAGTAGTATCCAATCTGTCTAGGCGGAGCTGATGGAATGAAATGCAGATGGGTCACTTGTGATATAAAAGTGAATAATTGTTATCAGGACTGATTGTGAGGGTTGGAAATATAAAGGTAGACGTTTTATAGCATGGAAGGGGGAGTGATTAACTCTCCAGTCTAGGAGTGGAGGTCTCTAGGACAATCAATGAAGAAGAGCCGAGAGCGGGACCCTACCCAGAGAAGCAGCGATGCCTGAGATAGAGGCAGAGATGATGACGTGGAATGATGAAGTGGCTGGGGACTTTGGATCCAGAGAGGGAAAGGGACTGTGTGCTGAAGACTGGGGGGCGGGGGTGGGGGGTGGGGAGAGTAGGAGGTGGGTTTGTAGGGTATACCCTTTGGTCGGTTGATGATGCATGGAGGGGATTGGAACCATGGCAATGAAATGATATACAATGGAATGAACATAAAACTAAAGTTCTCTCATGTAAACTATCATATAATTCACAATAAAACATTAAAATAAATAAATAAAAGAAGCAGCTCTGGTGGTGCTGTTCCCATCTGACAATTTCTATACAAATGTCAAACATGAACAAGCTAAAGGTCATTACAAAGACAAAACAAAGCAATGGATATCGGAATAGATTCTGAAACTTGCTCTTGAATGTAGAGGAGCTAAAGTGAATAACAAAACGTAGTAAAAGAACTGAACAGAAAATTTTAAAGAGCAGCTCAAAAATTCAAAATCAGTTAGTATAATGAAATGTGCAAAGACCTGGAGTTAGAGAACTAAAAGGAGAGATAATGATCAGCGTGTCTCAAATTGAAAGAACTAAAGAAAAAAATGCAAACCTCCAGCTGAAAAACTGAAGGACTCTGTGGACAAAATGGAGTCCTAGCATGGCGCTGTAGGATAAGCAATCCACACAAAGTCGGATTGAACTGCAAGGTTGGCCATTCAAACTCACCGGCTGCACCTTGGAAACCCTATGCCAGGTTGCTATGGGTTGGAACTGACTCAATGGCACTTAACAACAACAATGAGAAAAATATGGGATGAAAGAGGTAGCATCTAAAGAAGATGGAAGACAAGGAACAAAATCTTTGCTGTGGTAGATACATTTATCTGTGATGTTAGGGAAAATTTTGTTTTTACAAAAAATACAAAGTTTATGTTCAAGGGACTCTGGAATTTAGCTTCCTGTTAACAAGAAGTTTATGAACAATTTCCTGAGTTTTTGTTTAATCAAGATTTTTTCATTTTGTTTGTAGCATAAAAGCCTGTCTGCATTATTAATATGTTTTGGGGTCCTGTGCCTTCAAGTAGATTTAGTACTTTTATTTGTTGATTTTGAATTTTTTGTTATTGTAATCTCTTAAATTAAAAATATTTTTAAAACATCCAAAAAGAGAGAGAATGAGAGAGAAAATGAAAGGAATACAGAGTCATTGTACCAAAAAAAATTTTTTTTAAACTTGGTCGATGTTCAACAATTTCAAGAGGTGGCATATGATCAAGAACCAAATATACTGAAGGAAAAATTTCAAGCTATACTGATAAAAAAAAATAAGGCTGCAGGAAATGATGGAATGCAAATGGAATTGTTTCAACAGACTAAGGTAACAATGGAGGTGTTTACTCATCTATGCCAAGAAATTTGAAAGACAGCCACCTGGCCAACAGATTGGGAGAGATCTATATTTGTGCCCATTCCAAAAAGAGGAGCAGAATGCGGATATCACCAAACAATATCATTAATATCCCATGCAAGTGAATTTTTGCTGAAGAAAATTCAAAAGGCAATGCACTGATGAACCTAACCTATATTCATGGAGGTGGTTGTGGTGGTGTGCTGTGGAGTCAATTCTGACTCATAGCCACCCTGCATAGGGTTTCCGAGGCTGTAAATCTTTACAGGAGCAGAAAGCCTCATCTTTCTCCTGCAGAACGGCTGGTAGTTTCAAATTGCTGATCATAAGCTTAGCAGTACAACTGGTAACCACTACACTACCAGAGCTCCTTACTCATGGAGGTAGTAACTCTAAATACCAACAGAGAGGGAAGGAGTCTTCACATCAAGATGAGGTGGGCAACTTAGACATTGGCTACCTGAAATGAGAGGGTGATAAATGCTTGAAGTGTCTGCCTTACAAGGTTTCAAGAGGGAATTTAGTTTAAGTGTGTGTGGAGGAAGAAAGAGTCCACACTAAATAGTTTTCAACTTGTCTAGATGGGTCTGGCTAAAAGAGATGAGCATAAGATTCTTATGACTCAATAGTAATTGTTATCATGACTAATTGCGACTGTCACAATTGTAAAGGTACAAGTTTTGTAACAAAAAATGGGGGAGTAGTTAATCTTGCATTCCAGAAACAAAGGACCCAAGGACCATCAAGGTAGAAGAGCACAAGCAGAATGCGAGATGTTATCCAGAGAATCAGCGATACCAGAGATGGAGGCAGAGATGGGGACATGGAGAGAGGAAGCAGCTGAGGACTCTAGAGTCATGGGAAGAGAGGGACTGAGAGCCGGCAGCCAGGAGGCAGACTTACAGGATGTGTCCTTTGGTGGTGTAAATTAGAGTCACCAGCGGGCAGCATTCCTGCGTGGTCCCGGGGGTTCTGTGAAGACTGCTCTGCTCACAGGCAGATTCCACTCCCACGTGTCTCCAGGGACTTTTTTAACTTCACATCAACAGATACAGTAGAACAAAAGCTGTGGACCTGTGGTTTCCTATGCACTGTAGCTAAGATCGTAGTAGCTTCTGCCTCTGGTTAAGTGCCTTCCTTCTGTGCCTGTGTACTTTCTAACATGACTTGTATCCATCACACAGCCTGTTCATCTACCCTTTATGTATCATTTCCACATTTTTAAAGTTCCTTTGCTGGTATGAGTGTCTTATATTTGAAAAAAGGTACTTCTGCGACAATACAGGGAAGATTTGCTGAAGAGACAAGGTTTCAGTAAGCCTCACTTTACCTTGATCAGTACCAGGATGTATGACTTGTCTTTATTTTGAATCATGAAAGAATGTGTAGCATTCACAAATTACTTTTGGTTTGATTATAATTTGTGACAACAATAAAACATCTATTTCCAAAGTTTCTTTAAATCTACAATAAAGCCTTGATTAAAAAAAAAAAAAAAAAAGCAATTGCAGTAGTACATAGAGAGGGAGCTACCAGAAATTCAAGCTGGATTCAGAAAAAGACTCAGAATTAGGGATGTTATTGCTGATATCAGTTGGATCTTGGCTAAAATCAAAATACTAGGAAGATGTCTGCATTTGTTTTATTGAGTATGCAAAGGTAGTTGGTTGTGTAGATTATAACAAACCATGGGTAATATTGTGAAGAATGAGAATTCCAGAACACTTACTTGTGCTCATGCAGAATCTGTACATAGACCAAGAGGCAGTTGTTCAAACCAAGCAAGGGATACAGCATGGTTTAAAATCAGGACAGGTATGCATCAGGGTTGTATCCTTTTACCATACTTTTTTCAATCTGTATGCTGATCAAATGATCCAAGAAGCTGGACTATCTAAAGAAGAACACAACATCAGGATTAGAAGAAGACTTATTAACAACTTGTCATATGCAGATGGTACAGCCTTGCTTGCTAAAACTGAAGTGAACTTGAAGCACTTACTGATAAAGATCAACGATTACAGCCCTCATTTGGATTATAACCCAGTGTAAAGAAAACAAAACTCCTCACTACTCTATCAATAAACAAACTCATCATACACAGAGAAAAAGATTGAAGTTATCAAGGATTTTATTTTACTGGGATCCAAATCAATGCCTATGAAAGTGACAGTTAAGGAATCCAAGGACATATTGCATTATATCAATTTGCTGCAAAAGGCCTTTTTAAAGTGTTAAAGAGCAAAGATGTCACTTTGAGGACTAAGGTACACATGAACCCAAACCATGGTGTTTTTAAATAACCTTAAAAATTTACAGTCGCAGAAACCCTGTACAGGGTCACGATGAGTCAGAACTGACTCCACGGCACATAACCACCACCACCACCACCACCACCACCACCAAAATATATGGATGGGACAGTGAATAAGGAAGACAAGAAAAGAACAGATCATTTGAATTATAGTGTTGGAAGAGCATATTAAATTAAAAGAGACTGCCTGAAGAACAAACA
Source organism: Chrysochloris asiatica (assembly GCF_000296735.1). NCBI lineage: Eukaryota > Metazoa > Chordata > Mammalia > Afrosoricida > Chrysochloridae > Chrysochloris > Chrysochloris asiatica. Next base: position 21,038,382 of record NW_006408550.1, on the reverse strand, counting down.
AATCTGTCTTAGGAGAAGTCCACCCAGAATGTGCCTTAGAAGTGAGAATAGTGAGGCTTCATCTCTTGTACTTTGGACATGTAGTTAGGAAGGACCAGTCCCTGGAGAATGACATCATGCTTAGTAAAGTGGAGGGTCAGAGAAGACCCTCAATGAGATGGACTGACACAGTGGCATCAACAATGGACTCAAACATGGCAACAGTTGTGAGGACGGCACAGGGCAGGACAGTGTTTTGTTCTGTTGTGCATAGGGCCACTAGGAGTCACAACTGGGAACTGACTCAACAGAACCAAACAACAACAATGAAAACAAATTGTTCAGTGGCATTAATTATATTTTTCACAATGTGACAACATTCTCTTTCCTTGTGTGCTGGTTGTTCTCAGCAACTCATTTTTTAACCACAAAACATATTAATGAGATTCTACCACCCCCTTTTTTACAGCTGAAGAAATTAGAGCTTCAGAACTTCACATGTCTACATAACTCATAAACCTTTCTTAATACTAAGAATTTAGACTTTTCAGACTTCCCCACCTTATGAAAAGCATTGCAACAGAGTCCCATCCATATACCTTGAAAACAAATTCAAAGAGTCTGGCACCACTCACTCTATAAACAAATTGTTCTCCAGCGTAAATAGGATGTGCAACAGAGTTTGTTCTTTTAAAAAAAGAAAAAGGAAGGCAAAAAAAGAAAACTTGATATTCAACTGTATATAGAATTTACAGGGCTATCCATATACAGGTATGTGTTAGAATTTAGTTGGAGAGCTAGTATATGGATCAATAAAAGTAATTTGCACTAAATTTCAAAAGAGTGTTACAAATAATAAACACTACAGGAATCTAGCCAGAATCAACTCAGGGGCAGTGGGTTTTAGAGGAAGTGGAAGGATACGTTAAAAAGTGTTGCTGCAAAATCATAGAAACCTTTATTAAATAAAAATACCAAAATATGACACTACTGTTTATCAATATATCCTTCATCTAGTTGTATACACTTCTGAGGGTGGTTTCCCCTTCTCTAAGCCTTCCCCCCAAAGAACTCTGTGTTTTTCCATATCCTGTCAAAACAGCAGCTGGTATATCTTTGAAGGACTAAAATTGGGTTTCTTTTAAATGTTCTTTGAATTTGGGGAACAAAAAGGTCTGAGGAGTAAGATCAGGACTGTAGGGGAGATGGGGTAAGGTTTTCCAATGAAATTCTCATAAGACAGCGCTTGCTATCCAAGTAGAATAAGCAGATGCATTGTCATCATGAAAAAAATTCCTCAAGGCAGACTTCCTGTCCTTTTTCTCACTAATTAAGCTTTTTATTTTATTAAAACTTCTCCCTAGTAATCCCCCATGGTTGTCCTGTGTCCTTTGAGAAAAAAATCTATGATTACCCCCTTTGAGTGGCCAGCTACCACATTCATCTACCCCGAGCACAATCCCTGCTCTCCAGGAGTTTGGTTGAGAGCCACGCCAGGTCGAGGCAGGGGCTGGCTGAGACACTTTGATGCACTGCTTTGGTGCCTGGATTCAGGGGGGAATCAGCTTAGGACCTACAGAGCCCACAGAGCCACCAGAACCGCATTTAATCAGTCACCCAACCCCAAGCTGCCCTGTGGGCCTAACAGACACTGAAACTAACTCCATCAAGACCTCCACCAACTACTTACAGACCAAGTGCTCTGAAAGTAGATAACACTGAGGCTGATAGGAACTCCATCCAGGGCTAGGAATTCTGCTGTCACGTCCCTTCTACGCCCTCTTCATCAGCTAGCCTCTTGGCTTGCAGCAGCCCTCAAAGTTCTCTCCTCTCCAGGTCCAACAGCGACATTGCTTTGGGGGTTATCCTTTTGTTGTTTCATTATATTTGTTGATTCATTCACCTCCTTCTCTTCCATTCCCTTGGGTTTTATCCTTTCTCTCACTACTATTAGTTATCCTTCTTTTCTTCTATCTCTCATTTCCCCTTTCCTTTTTTTTCCTCCTTTTGATCTTTCTTTACTATTCTCTACTCTCTTTTTTAGACCAAAAGGCAGCTGTTCGAACAGAACATGGGAACACTGAATGGTTTAAAATTAAAAAAGGTGTACAACAGGGTTGTATTCTTTCACCATACATATTCAACCTGTATGCTGAGCAAATAATATGAGAAGCTGTGTTCTATGAAGAAAAACATGGCATCAGGATTGGAGGAAGACTCACAACAACCTGCAATATGCAGATGATACAACCTTGCTTGCTGAGAGTGAAGAGGACTTAAAATATTTACTGATGAAGGTCAAAAAGCACAGCCTTTAGTATGGATTACATCTCAATTGCTTTTGTTGTTGTTGTTGGTTTTTTGGGGCGGAGATTGAGAACCAACAGCAGAAAACAACCTGAGATTGACACACATGACAACACTCAATCCAGATATACAACAAGTCTTTAAAGTAAAACAAACCTACCACACTGAATATAAGGAGCCAGAGATACCAATTTATAATGAAGTCAAGTACAAAGCAAGCAAGCAGGAAGAATACAGAACTCCCAAATGGCTAGGAAGTCAAGTAGATTTCAAGATAAAGCAGACTGCTTTAACCAGGAAAAATGGTTAATAAATTACAGAGTAACTTCTGAGAAAATTAATATACCTTCACATCAAGATAAACAAGAGGAAAATCAGAAATACTTAGTAGCCATTGTCATAACAGAAATGAAGAAAATGAAAAAAAGTCTGCAAACAAAATGAACTCAGTGCAGAAAATTAAGTGGAACAAAGAAACCAGTAGCATCGCACACAAAAAAACATACAGTAAAATGACAGCACTAATTACACTGTATGTAAATAGATTAAATGTACCAATCAAGAAACAGAGTAGCAGAATGGATAAGAAAACATGATCCTTCAATATGCTGTTTACAAGAAACACATATTACACACAAAGGCAAAAATAGAATAAAAATCAAAAGGATGGAAAAACGTATCAAGCTGTGTCAGTCAAAACAAGCAGGAGTGATAATTTTAATCTCTGATAAATAGACTTTAAGGCAAAGGCCAGCAAAAGAGATAAAAAACATTATATCATGAATGATTAAGAGTTCACTTGAACACGAGAACATAGCCATCCACTGATCAGAGAGATGTGGTTAACACATTTTATTTGGAATAAGCCTGCTAGATTATTTCAAACAAATATAAAATATTGCTATTGGGGTTCTAACCCCAATAGCAATATTTATTTTACTTACCTTCATTTAACTAAGACATCCACTCTAATCCTGACACCAGCAATGCCACTTCTACCTCCTTAGCTTCCCAGACTCTTAATTTCTCAGAGTTTATCTATAAAATTTTGCAGATGTGCTATAAAATGTTGATACCAATATGTCTCCGTCTTTCCTCACAGGATTTTAAAGGTAACATGTGCAAAATGTTTGAAAACTTTACTTATATAAACACATGAATTTCTGGATTTCTCCTCTTCTCTTCAGTGTCATTCTTCATGATTCTTGACAGCTGTTCTGAACTAGCAACTTTTCTTTTTTAAAAAACTTTTTATTATGAATTGAGTGAAGGTAAACAGACAAAATCATCAGCTTTACTTTCAACCAATCGTAGGTTGTGTTTCATCTCAGTGATTACACTCCCCTCCCTGTAACAACAGTTAGCCTGTTTCCACCCTGTGGCCTCCCTTTTACATCTTATTTTTCACAAATGAACAAAGCAACAATATTTGATGTACACACAAAAAATGAAAAATACATGTTCATTTAAATTTCAAAGGGCACATTTTGCAAGTCAGCGTCCTCTCCACAGGCACACAGTCTTTCTCAGTACCTGGGTCTCGAGTCCTCAATTGCTCTATCTCTCTGTACCATCACCTCTGCCACCATCTCTGCTGTTGCCATTTTTCATGCTCTACTCATGTGCTTCCTTCTTGATGGTCCTGGGGTCTTCTGTTCCTGAAATGAAAGATTAACTCCTCCCTCCTTTTAGTTACACATCTACAATTACAGTTGTGACCATCCCGATGAATCTTGCTGCTAATCAGTCACAACTGAATCATAAGATCTTATCACCATCATCCCCACCCCCTTTCATCAGACCCATCCGGAAAAGAAGAAAACTATTCAGTGGGGATTCTACCTTACCCCTGCTCATTCTGATACTAAGTACACACATAAAAGCTTGTAAGTCAGCCTCTCTGTGCCTTTATACGCCACCATTTTTGATAGCCAATGTCTAAATTGTCTGTCCCTATTAACCCAACAACATCAGTGCTTACTGATGAAAATCAAAGAGCACAACCTTCAGTATGGATTGCACCTCAATATAAAGAAAACAAAAATCCTCACCACTGTATCAATAAACAACATTCTTATCAATGGAGAAAAGATTGAAGTTGTCAAAGAGTTCATTTTTCTTGGATCAACCATCAACTCTCATGGAAACAGCAGTCAAGAAACCAAATGATGTATTGCATTAGGCAAATCTGCTCACAAGAACTTTTTAAATTGTTGAAGAGCGAAGATATCAGCTTGAGGACTAAGGTGCGCCTGACCCGAGCCATGGTATTTTCAATAACCTCATGTGCATGTGAAATTTGGACAGTGAATAAGGAAGACCATAGAAGAATTGATGCCTTTGAGTTATGCTGTTGGAGGAGAATATTGAAAGTGCCATGGGCTGCCAAAAGAACCAAGAGATCCGTTTTGGAAGAAGTGCAGTCAGATTGCTGCTTGGAGGCCAAGATGTCCAAGTTTTGCCTCTTACTTTGGACATACTGTCAGGGGGGACCAGTTGCTGGAGAAGGATATCATGTTTGGTAAAGTGGAGGGTCAGAGAAAAAGAGGAAGCCCCCCAGCGAGATGGATTGGCCAAGTGGCAGCATCAATGGACTCAAGCATGGAAACAATTATGAGGTTAGCCTAAGACTGGGCAGTGTTTCATTCTGTTGTATAAAGGGTCACTATGAGTCATACCAACTCAATGGTACCTAACAACAACAACAATCAACCCAGTGCACTGAGGAAACAAGCTTGATAAGATGAATCCTTTCATATCATTTGGAATTTTGAGCAACTGTATCCATAAACAAAGGTTCTGTTCATCAAATTGTAGCAATTTCTCTTGCTCCCAGTATCAAATGTCTTTATCTTCATCTGGCCGAGTTCTGCTCAGTTAGCCATCCAAGCTAGGTCAAACGGGTACTGCCTGCAAGTTTCAGAGTTCACAGATGTCTTCCCACACTAGAAACTTACTTTTGCAAGAAAAATATGAAGAGCAGTCAAAGGACTATTAGAAAGTATTAATTGATTCTGAACATATTTTCTGTAGTCAATTTTCAAATATTTATAAACTGATAAGTAATAAAATTTGTGTTTCATAATAATACCTTCCATTATTCCAATGGAATGCGTACACTTAACATATTCACATAGTAAATGAAGTAACACAAAGATGCTCATTTTTCTTTGGGGTGGCTGATTTGCATTTTGTGATCTGGGTGTGCTTCTTTGCTCAAGGTGTTCTTTGCATGTGGAATATCCTCCTTCCCAATCACTTCTTTCTCAAATAAGCCCCTTTTTATAGCTTGGAGTCCCTGGATCAATGAAACAATGTACTTGTCTATTAACCAGAAGGAGAACTGGTGTGGTGCTGTAGGATGCACTAGACTGCTTCTTGGTGTTGTTGTTGTTGTTGTTGTTGTTGTTCTGTGCCATCGAGTCAGTACCGACCCATAGCGACCTTATGCACAACAGAACAAAACACTGCCCAGTCCTGGGCCAACCTCACTATCGTTGCCACGCTTGAGACCATCGATGCTGCCACTTTGTCAATCCATCTCACTGGGGGTCTTCCTCTTTTTCTCTGACCCTCCAAACTGCTAGGTCAGTTTAAACCACAAGGTTGCAATAACAACAATCTTTAGAGAAGCAGACTGCCATCTCTTTCTCCGTTGGAGAAGCTGGTTGATTTGAACCATTAACAATTCATTTTGAAACTGAATAGTTGAATCACTTAGTCACCTGGGGTCCTTATGCCTGTTTAGGTTCCTCAGAAAATGGTCACAAACTATTCAGTGCTGTGTTTCTCTTGCCCTGTTTATCACTTTACAACCTGAATTACAGTTATTTGTGTCCTTGTACTGTTTCCACCTATAAAAATAACAATCTTCTCAAGGGGTCACGCATAAAGGTAACTTATAGTTTTCATTAACACCTTGCCTGAGATATCTCAGTATGTATACGTTGAATATTTGAATCTTCATGGATTATTCTGGGCACTAGAGTTGGAGCTTTTCCATCTTACTTGCCTTAATTCTGTCAGAGTGACTGTGTGCTATAGGGTCTGGGGAGATTTCCGAGGGAGTGGAGGGTGAAGAGCAGCAGTGGGGGAGTTTCAGTGATCACTGAGCAAAACAGCTTGAAGAATGGTTTCAGTTGGCATTTTAAATGAAAGAATTTTATGAACAGAAGTAATAAAATAACAGAAACTTGGAAGGACACACTGGTGATTGTACAGTAACCAATGTACTTCCTTGTCCTCACATGAAGTGTTCTTGCTCTTTAGCAGTGACATCAACAAACTCCAAATATGTAACAAAGGCAGAGCACAAGTATCTGTGTATCCATCAAATATCTCACTTTCAATGAACTGTGTGTACTTTTCATCCAAGTCGGGAACAATTTACTAACTTCACAGAGAGCATGACTTCTCATGACTACAGAGCAGTTTCAATCTAGTTTCAATGCCTGAATTTTAAAACTTGAATTGGGCATGATAGGTAAACATCTTTCCCTATCAGATCCAGTTGTTTATCTGTGCTTCATGGACTATGCAAAGGTTTTCAACTGTGAGGATCATGACAACCTATGGACAACATTGTCGAACAAAAGTATTCCAGAACACATAAGTGTCCTCATGAGGCACTGGTACATAGACCAAGAGGCAGTTGTTTAAATAGAATGATGGGACACTGAATGATATAAAAACCAGAAAGGTGTGTGACAGGGTTGTATTCTTTCATCAAACTTATTCCGTCTGTATGCTGAGCAAATAATCCAAGAGACTAGATGATATGAAGAAGAATGTAACATCAGGATTGGAGGAAGATGATACAACCTTGCTTGCTGAAATTGAAGAGGACTTAAGATACTTACTGATGAAGATCAAAGACCACATCCTTCAGTATGGATTGCACCTCAATGTAAAGAAAATAAAAATCATCATGACAAATGGAGAAAAGATTGAAGTTGCCAAAGACTTCATTTTTCTTCGAATCCACTATTAACACCCATGGAAGCAGCAGTCAAGAAATCAAGCGACATAATGCATTAGGCAAATCTGCTACACAAGAAGGTCTGAAGTGCAAGGAGGTGTGCGTGAACTTCCCAAACTTACAGCTGGTCTCTAGCTTGGACGACTAGGAGTAAGTTCACCAGAACTCAGCCAGATGAAGATAAAGATGTTTGATACTATGAGCATGTGTCAATTGCTACAATTTTATGAACTGGGCTTTTGCTTATGGATGCAATTGCTCAAAACTCCAACTGGAATGAAAGGTTCTTCATAACAAGGAATAAGCTCATTTCTTCAGTGTACTACGATGATAGAGACAGGAGGACTATAAAGGGATGAAATGGCTGGCTTACAAGCTTTTATGGGTGTACTCAGTTTCATAATGTGGGGCGGGGGAGGGGAATAAGGTAGAATCCCCACTGAATAGTTTTCCTTTTTCCCGAATGAGTCTGATGAAAGGGGGTGGAAAATGATGGTGATAAGATTTTATGAGTCAGTTGCCAGTAATTGTTAGCAGAAATAATTGTAATAGTCAAAACTGAAATTGTAGATGTGTAACTAAAATTGTTGTTGTTGTTAAGCGCCATCGAATTGGTTCCAACCCATAGTGACCCTGTCTAGGGTTTCCAAGAAGCAGCTGGTGAGCTTGAACCGCCGACCTTGCAGTTCAAACAGCTTTGCAGTCTGGCGCATTAACCCACAGAGCCACACCAGGACCCTGAGTAGTTAATCATTTCAGCAACAGAGAACCACAGGACCATCAGGAAGGAAGAGCATGAGTGGAACATGAGATCCCTACCTAAAAGTGGCAACAGAAGAAAGAGATGGTGGTAGAGGCAGTGACGTGGAGAGACAGAGCAGCTGCCAGCTCTAGGCCCATGAACTGAGTAAGGCTTTGTGCCCCTATGCAAGAGGCTAGCTTACAGAATGTGCTCTTTGGATATTTAAATAAATATATTTTTTTTAATTTTGTATGTGTGCATCAAATACTCTTGCTTTGTTCGTTTGTGAAATACGTAAATGGGAATCACAGGGAGAAAGCAGGATAACTGATGTTACATGGAGGGGGTTGCAATCATTGAGATGAAACAAAGATGTGATTTATTGAATGTAAAACTAATGATCTTCTCTGTAAACTTTCTCTCAATTAACAATAAAAACTTAAAAAAAAAAAAAATCTGCTGCACCTTACCTCTTTAAAATGCTCAAGAGCAAAGAAGTCAGTTTGAGGACTAAACTGAGCCATGGTTTGTCAATAGCCTCATATGCATGTGGAAGTGGACAGTGAATAATGAAACTGTAGAAGAATTAATGCATTTGAGTTATGGTGTTGAAGGAGAATATTAAAAGTACTATGGACTGCCAGAAGAGCAAACAAATTGTGCCTTAGAAGACAAGATGGTCAGACTTTGTCTCATACTTCGGACATATTATCAGGAGAGACCAGTCCCTGGAGAATGACATCATGTTTGGTGAAGTGGAGGGTCAGTGGAAAAGTGAGAGGCCCCCAGTAAGATGGGTTGGCCCAGTGGCGGCAGCAATGGCCTCAAGGATAGCAACAATGATGAGGTTGGTGTAAGACCAGACAGCATTTCGTTCTGTAGTCACTATGAATTGGAATTGACTTAACAACACCTAACAACAGCAACAACAGTTGGGCATGAGAGTGACAAAGCAGGTAAGTGCAGCGTATGCATACATAGGTGAGGACGTGGAGGAAAGACACATTGAGGGCAAAAACCTGACTCTGTTTGGCTGGCTGATGCTTTGACCCATCTTTGAATCAATACACAAAAACTACTTGTTAAGCATTGATTGAGAGGGTGGGGGAAATTAAGTTCATAAAAATTTTTGCATAGAAACAAACCACTTTACTGATTGACTTCTACTGGTAAAAGCCTACTCGGTGTTCTGAAAAACTGTGACAATTTAGTTGGAAGCGGATCCATGGATTTAAAATCTGAATGAAATGATTATTCATGTCCCCGTCAATCAGCATGCATTTAGGGGTCACCTTTTGGTTGTCACCTTTGAGTTCTTTGTAAACGTATATGATCAAGACAACTCAGCCAAGATAAACTTGATTCTAGCAAAAAGAGCATTATGGTGTATTTTTATTTCTGCTCAAGGGCATGCCTCTTTTGGCAGGAACCGGACCTAAAATTACATTTTGCCCAGAACAGCAGGTCAAAACTTGCATTATCTAGCGATTTGTTTTCAATGAAATCCAGGACTATGTAGCACTTTTACAGGCAGCCAGCTGGTGCTACATGCGGGATCATTACCTTAGATGGCTCGGAAGTTCAAGGATTCTCGAGCAGCAATAGTGGAAGTAACGATGTGTTTCTGGGAAAGCAGAGATGAGAGGAAGCCCAGTGCAGGGCAGTTCCGGCTCATTGAAAGATTGATGACTTTTGAACCTCACATCACTGTGATGTAGATGTTACCACCTTCATTTTATAGATGATGTAACTAAGTTTGAGGGAAGTCTACCTGCCCTACACAAGGTGAATCAAATTAATGAGTGGAAAATTGAGCATCCGTTCTCTGAATTCCAGCTCATGCACAGCACATTACTTGACGTAATCGACACTGTGGCTTTATAATCCAAGTGAGAGATTCTTTTTGTTGGTTAAAAAAAAATAATAATTTTCATGCAATTGTTAATTCCACAAGTATTCAAGCAAATAACAGAATAAAAATAAATGATCCAAATTGTTTAAATTGGTGGGGGGGAACACATCCTCCTTTATTATATTCAACATAAGGGACTCCTATGTGGCGCTGTGGGTTAATGCGTCAGACTGCAAAGCTGTTTAAACTGCAAGGTTGGCGGTTCAAGCTCACCAGCTGCTCCTCGGAAACCCTTACAGGGTCGCTATGGGTCGGAATCGACTCAACGGCACTTTGCAACAACAACAACATGGTGTGACAACTCTATGGCACTTAACAACAACATTGTGTGACACTGTAGGATCAGCACTGGAATGTGAACCATAGGGTTAGTAGTTCAAACCCATCAGCTAGTCTTCACAAACCCTATACAGCTTCACTATGTGTCAAAACCAACTCGCCAGTACTTAACAATAACAACTTATAAGCAAGGAACCTTAGTGACTTTGTGGGTTAGTCAATGGACTGCTAACTGCAAGGTTAGTGGTTCATACCCACCAGCCACTCCAAGGAAGAAAGACAAGATTTACAGTCTCAGAAACTCTATACAGGATCAATCTGAGTTAGAATCAACTCAGTGACACAGTGGAATTTGGCTTTGTTTGTTTGTTTGTTTTGCACAGTTAACCAGCTCCCAGCTGCTAATGGTGGTAGCCACAGCTCTTTATCTGATTTATTCTAAGATGTGAACAGTAACAAGAAAAACAATCACACAGTCCTACCCCTGTGGCCACCAGGGTTCCTCCCACATCCTGGAAGACTCCCCATTTTCAATGAAGTTGGTGGGCCTCCAACTGGCAAATTAAATCCGTGCCGTTATGGTTTGTAAATCTCTTTATAGAATTAAAGTAAGCAAACTTATTTGTAGCAAAATACAGGCACTGAAAGTCCTTTGGGATAAACATTGCTAAATAAAGTTGCTGAAACACTGTGGATTTTTAACCACAAAGTAATTCCCTAGTAATCAGTTTTGAATGCTGACAGGCTTCTTTTCTTCCTGGTTTCTTATTTCTGACCTCTCTAATTCCCTTCTTTAGCAACAGTAAAATATTCCAAAATAATTATTTCCAAGGTCTCTCTGTCAGCAACTGTGAAACCTCTAAACTTCTGTTTTTATTTGGCTAATCTTCAAATTAGGTCAACGTGGGGCTTATATAACACATTTTAGTTGAATTAAGCAGCTTTTTAACTGGTGAAAAATATGAAAGTCTACATTCCCAACATCTGAAGAGTTTTTAAAACACATTGCTGCTAAGTGCTGTTGAGTCACCTCCAACCCATAGGGACCCTGTGTAGGGTATCCAAGGAGCATCTGGTGAGCTTGAACCGCCGACCTTTAGCCACACCAGGACTATTATTATTTAGTACACAACAAGGCTGCGCTAAATTTCTGACAAATACATTAGGTTAGGAATAGTTTTAACCCATTCATTTGAAAATATATTAATAAATAGGCTGAAAATAAAGAATTTATTTTAAAAGCTGGACATATTTTTAAACACTAGGATAATTAATTAATATATAGATGAGAAAGTAAAGTAAATGACATTCAACTCACAACAAATGGGATATTGATCAAAAGGAGAAGAATTGAGCATCAGGTCTCTGAATCCCAGCTCATGCACAGCCCATTACTGGACATAATAGAAATTCAAATTCATGTTGGGAACCAGACTTAGTGGGAACATGGAAGCTAGAGGAGCCCTAGGACCTATTGCCTGGAAATAACTTCTGAAACTTGAGGTGAAGCTAGACAATGAAATCATCTTGAAACTAACAATTTAGTTTAATAAATATAGAATGCCTTGCCTTGTGCATTACCCTCACTGAAGAAGTACCTACATGAGCTCAAAATGGCAACAGTAACGCTAAACACAGATGAGAGCTTTAGGTGACAGAGAGAAAGAACATGCTCGAGTGATCAAACAACAGGGGCCAAGGGGGTGAGAAAACCGAGCCACAGTGTGAAAGGGAATCATTGTGGATGGACTGCACATGGGGAACAGGTTTAGGTGTGGTCGTGTATATTCTTACCAAAAATGGAAAAAAGGGAACTCCTTTTACAAATGTATTCAGATGCTATCACATGAATATACACACACGTTCTTGCTAAAATAATAAAATTGGTTCATCAGTGGTCTGTGACAATTATTTCATGAAACAGGAAGGACCAAATGCTGTCGTCAATGATGGTGATTTGTCATCGTTTATGTAATTGCTAGAAGACTAGCACACCTAGGAACATGTCTCCTCAGGCTCTCTAACAGATACTAATGGACACTATCCACGTCAGAAATTTAGCATCATAAGCAATTTCTTCAGGCTCCTTAAATAGCATTTAAAAGCTCTCATATTTGGCTCTCAACTCTCTTTTCAATTTATATGTGCCTCTAATAGCATAGAATATGGACTTGACTAAAAATGAATCTTTGAACAGTTTTCCTTGTCTGGAATCTGTCAGAATTTCAGTTTTCTTCAAGATTCCATTCACATAGGATCTCCTCAGTGAAGTTCTTCCTACTACCCCAGGGAAGAACTAAGAAGTTTCTTCTCTGTGTTTTAGTAGCACTTTATTTATAATTGTGCTATAGCATTTAACAAGGAGGACTGATAGTGTAGTGGATTACGAGATGGATTGCTAACCACATGGTCAGTAGTTCAAATCTACCAACTGCTCGGTGGGAGAAAGATGAGGCTTTCTGCTGCCATAAAGCTTTGTCTCCTTGGAAACCCTATAAAGGTTCGCTATGAGTTGAAACCAATGAGGTGGCACACAACCTCTACCACAATAGCACTTAACACAGTCTTAATTGCTATGTTAATTCCATTAACATTGACTGATAGTAATGTCACAAGAACTAGGAGTATAATTGTGAAAAGTATCAATCAACCAAAAAAGTAGAGAAAAAACCCTGCATAGAGAAAGCAAACCAACCCTGAGATTCACAAGCAATGCCTGGCTGATCTTTGTATTATCTGCGCTAGCTCAGGGCTTGATGTATAGAAGACATATGCTAACTATTTACTAATTCAAGTCAGAATTTCAGAGCTGGAATTTGGCCTGCGAACCTTAAGGTCAGCAGTTCGAAACTACCAGCCGCTCCGCGGGAGAAAGATGAGGCTTTCTACTCCCGTAAGGATTTAAACCCTCGGAAACCCTGTACGGGGTCGCTATGGGTCGGAACCGACTCGACGGCACTTAACAACAACAACAACAATTTTAAATAAAAGGCAAATGTTTCCTTAAGCAGGTATATGTTGATGTCATTACTACAGTCTAGAAAAAGGGAAAGAGGATTATTACCTAAAGATGAAATGCTTACTTACACACCCATCCCTCACTTACAGCACAGTGTCCTAAGAGCGAGTCGTTATGGAAAAATCTGCATTGTGTGAAAATGGAGGATGACTACATCACTACATAAATGCCAAATTACGTCATCTCATAACTGCTAGCCCATGGACACTCATGCCTAGCTACTTCACATACAACTTTTACCATCACAGTGTGTTACTGTCCCCTCACACCTCAGAGGGGGTTACTGTCAGACGTCCATCATTAATGCATAAAACAGTAGGATAGTAGACATTTTACTATTATCAAAATTTGAAATGTTGGATAATGAGCTAGTCGATAACTAAGTAAGGTAAACCATGTTTGTGCCCATTCCCAAGACAGGTGATCCAACAAAATGCATAAATATCATTAATATCTCATGCAAGTAAAATTTTGCTAAAGATAATTTTTTAAATGACTGCACTCATACATCGACAGAGAACTGCCAGAGGTTCAAGCCAGATTCAGACAAAGACATCTAACTAAGGATATCATTGCAGATGTCAGATGAATCCTGACTGAAATCAGAGAATATCCGAAGGATGTTTACCTATGCTATATTGTCTATGCAAAGACCTCAGATTGTGTAGATTGTGACAAGCTATGGATAGCACTGCAGAGAATGAGTATTCAATTGTTTGTGCTCATGAGGAACCTGTACATAGACCAAGAGGTAGTTGTTCAAACAGAACAAGGGAACATTGAATTGTTTTAAATTAGGAAAGATCTTTTTCCAGGGTTGTATTCTTTCACCAGGAGCTCTGGTAGCGTAGTGGTTATGAATTGCGGTTTGCAAGGTCAACAGTTCGAAACTACCAGCTGTTCCGCAGGAGACAGATGAGGCTTTCTGCTCCCGTAAAGATTTACAGCCTCAGAAACCCTGTACAGGGTCGCTATGAGTTGGAAACAACTCCACGGCACATAACAACAACATTCTTTCACCATACTTATTCAATCTGTATGCTGTGTAAATAATCCAAGAAGCTGGGTTATATGAAGAAAAACGTGTTATCAGGATTGGAGGAAGACTTATTAACAAGCTGCAATATACAGACATACAACCTTGCTTGCTGAAAGTGAAGAGGACTTAAAATACTTACTGATGAAAATCAAAGCCTTCATTATGAGTTGCACCACGATGTAAATAACACAAAAATCCTCACCACTGGACCAATAAACAACATCCATATAAATGGAGAAAAATATTGAAGCTGTCAAAGACTTGATTTTGCTCAGATCAGCTATCAACACTCATGGAAGTAGCAGTCAAGAAATCAAATGACATATTGCATTAGGCAAATCTGCTGCACAAGACCTTTTTAAAGTGTTGAAAAGCAAAGATGTCAGTTTGAGGACTAAGGTGTGTCTGACCCAAGCCATGGTTTTTTCAATAACCTCATAAGCATGTGAAAATTGGATGGTGAATAAGGAAGACCGTGGAAGAATTAATGCATTGGAGTTTTGGTGTTTGTGGAGAATATTGAAAGTGCCATGGACTGCCAAAAGGACAAACAGATCTGTGTTGGAAGAAGTGCAACCAGAGTGCTCCTTGGAAGCCAGATGGCCAGATTTTATTTCTTGTTCTTCAGAATTATAATCAGGAGAGGCCAGTCAAGGATATCATGTTTGGTAACATGGAGAGTCAGAGAAAAAGAGGAAGACACCTCCCTCCACCCCCTGCAGTAAGATGGATTGGCACAGTGGCAGCAGCAATGGACTCGGGCGTAGTAATGGTTGTGAGGTTGGCGCAGGACCAGGCAGTGTTTCATTCTGTTGTGAATAGGGTTGCTATGAGTCAGTACTGACTAGATGGTGCCTACTAACAACAATCAGGACAGCTTTTATTTTTACTGCTGGATAATATATTCATTGTATGAACATACTAAGTTTTGTGTATCCGTTCATCCACTGCTGAGTATTTGTGTTGCTTCCACTTTTTGGACTGTGTCTATCATGACAAATTGTGGATAACATTGTGAAGAATGTATATTACAGAACACTTCATTGCGCTCGTGAAAAACCTGTGCATAGACCAAAGAGCAGTCATCCAAATGGAACAAGGGAATACTGCATGGCTTAAATCAGGAAAGGTATGCACCAGGGTTGTAGCCTTTCACCATATTGGTTCAATGTATATGTTGAGCAAATAATCCAAGAAACTAGACTATATGAAGAAGAATGTGTCATCAGGGTTGAAGGAAGACTCATTTAAGAACCAGTCATATACAGATGATCCAATCTTGCTTGCTGAAAGTGAAGAGGACTTGAAATATTTACTGATGAAATCAAAGGCTACAACTTTCAGTGTGGATTGCACATCCATGTAAAGAAAACAAAAAATCCTCACAGTGGGACAAATAAATAACATCATGATAAATGGGGAAAATACTGCATTGGGCAAATCTGCTGCACAAGGTCTCTTTAAAATGTTAAAGAGCAAAGCTATCAGTGACCCAAGCCACAGTACTTATGTTGTTGTTGTTGTTAAGTGTCATTAAGTAGGTCCCGACCTATAGCTACCCTGTATAGGGTTTCCAAGGAGAAGTTGGTGAGCTTGAACATTCATCTGAAAGTTGGACAATGAATAAGGAAAACTTTGGAGGAACACATGCATTTGAATTATAGTGTTGGAGAAGAATATTGAAAGTACCATGGACTGCCAGAAGAACAAACTAATCTGTGCTGGAAGAAGTACAGCGAGGATGCTCCTTAGAAGCCAGGATGGTGAGACTTGGTCTTTCATACTTCAGACATGTACTCAGGAAGGACCAGTCCCTGGAGAAGGGCATCATGCTTGGTAAATTGGAAGCTCAGAGAAAAAGAGGAAGACCCCAGCAAGATGGACTGACCCAGGGACAGCACCAATGGGCTCAAACATAACAACAATTGTGAGGATGGCACAAGTCCAGGTGGACTTGTTCTGTTGTGCGTAGGGTCGTTATGAATTGGTACCAACTCAGTGGCATCTAACATAGCATAGTAGTAGTATAGTAGTGTGCCGTGGAGTCAGTTCTGACTCGTAGCAAACCTGTATAGGGTTTCTGGGGCTTTAATCTTTAGCAGAACAGAAAGACTCATCTTTCTCCCGCAGAATGGCTAGTAGTTTCAAACTGCTGACCTTGAGGTTAGCAGCCTGACTCGTAACCACTATACTACCAGAGCTCCTTTAACATAGCATGTTGTTGTTAAGTGCCATCTAGTCGGTTCTGACCTATAGTGACCCTATATAGGGTATCTGAGGAGTAGCTGGTAAGCTTGAACCTTTTTGATTATTGTGAATAATGGTGCTATACACTTTTGTATAAGGTTTTGTTTGTTTTTTTTAATACCTGTTTTTCATTGATTTGAGGCATATACCTAGGAGTGGAGTTGCTGGTCCATGTGGTAATTCTATGGACAACTTTTTGAGAAACTGTCAAACTGTTCCCACAGCAGCTATGTCATCTTAGATTCCTTCCAAAAATGGATAAAGGTTCCAATCTCTCCACAGTCTTGCTACATCTTCAAAATATCCACTTGTTATTTTCTGGGTTTTGTTTTTATGTTTATTTTTTGCTTGTTTGCTTTAATGGCCAACCTAGTGGATATGAAGTAGTATTGCATTGTAGTTTGGATTTGCATTTCTCTAAGCCTGGGCTAGTATAACGGAGTACATTAGGAGTCCTGGTGTGGTGTGGCTAGTTAGTGAGCTGGACCACCAAGTCAATTTGAACTTGATGATCAGAACTTGACTAGGAGAAGAAAGAAGAGAGGGGAAAAAAGGGCAACCTGCTACAATTTGATGAACTTTACCTATAATTGTGGATGTAGTAGCTCATAAAAAGGGAACAAATCTTTACAGTGAGGATCACTCCCACTCCATTGGAACACAGGGTTGACAGGGATGAGCAACTTAGACAATGGCTACCCAAATGTGGGGGGTGGGAGGAGCCTACAAAGGCAAGAAATGACTGGCTTACAAGTTTTCAAGAGGGAGCCTAGTTCTAGATGGGGCCGGGAAAAGTAGAGTAACCACTGAAATATTTCCAATTGGTTGGGACCGGGCTGGAGAAAGGAAATGGTGATAAGACTCTTGTGGTACAATAGTGAATAATTGCCATCAGGACTGACTGTGAGGGTCGGAAATGTAGAGGTAGATGTTTTTTTTTGACAAAAGGAGGAGAGTGGTTGATTTTGCAGTCCAGGAGCAGAGGTCCCTGGGACCATCAACTGAGAAGAACGGAGAGTGGGACCCTACCCCGAGAGGCAGTGATGCCAGGGATGGAGACAGAGAAGATGACATGGACAGGTGGAGTGGCTGGGGACACTGAACTCAGGGAGGGAGAGGGGCTGGGTGCTGATGGATGGGGGGTGGGCCTGTGTGTACCCTTTGGTTATTTGATGATGCATAGAGGGGATTGTTATCATTGCAATGACACAAAATGTGATAGGATGAGTGTAGAGCTGATGTTCTCCCATGTAAACCCTACAATAAAAACTTTAAAAAAAGAAAATGTTATCATTGCAAATTTTTAAAAATCCATCTATATTTATTCCAATTATTCTAAATTTTAGAAAAGAGTCAGAGAAAATGAACAAATATATGAATTTAGAAAATTTCCTGATCTCTTTCTAAAATTTCTAATTCTTAGAACCGTAAAACAAGGAGATGAAAAAATGAGGAAAATGAGCTCATGATGAAATTTTAATTTCTGTGATTTATATAGCATATCTCTGAAGTGCATACTTTTTATAACAATACTACAGTTCTATTTATAGTGAAAATGTATTGTCTATTAAATTAAAAGACTCAGTTTAATGGAAATAAACAAGTAAGGAGCTCTGGTAGCGTAGTGGTTACGAATCGGGCTGCGAACCGTGAGGTCAGCAGTTCGAAACTACCAGCGGTTCCACGGGAGAAAGATGAGATGTTCTGCTCCCGTAAAGATTAACAGCCTCGGAAACCCTGTGCAGGGTCGCTATGAGTCGGAACCGACTCCACAGCACATAACAACAACAACAACAGTCTTTTTTTAACCAATTCAACTCAGCAACCTATCAAGTACTACAATGCTTTCAGCACCTGGGAAAAAATGCAAATTTCCCCTTCCCACAGCCACCACTCCAAGTCCCCAGGAATGTCTTGTCTGTATTCACAACCAATCCTTTCATAAATTTTGATTGAGAAACAACTTGAAGAGATGCATCATCATTGTCTGAAACTGTGCTCCCAAACAAAACACAAACAAATCTATCACCATCAACTCAATTCTAACGCATGATAAACCTACAGGGCAGTGTAGACCATAGGATTTCTAAGACTGTATAATCTTTACAGAAGCAGACTTCTACATCATTGAGCAACTGATGAGTTCAAACTGCAAACATTTTAGCAGCTTAGCACTTAACCAGCATGCCACCAGAGCTCCAGTTACTGTGTTCACTGCCACTGTGTCAATTCTGACTCATGGAGACTCTATAGTACATAATGGAACTGCTCCATAGGATTTCCCAAACTGTGGATCTTTAAGGAAGCAGGTAACCTCATCGTTCCCCCTCAGGGTGACTGGTGGGTTTGAACTGCTAACCTAGCAGTTAGCAGTCCAATGCTCAACCACTACATCACTAGCATTTCTAACTAAGTTCCCAGTACATCTGAAATATGCATTTTAATATTAAATAGTACCGCATTTCTATCACAACTCTGCCAGCACGGCTCTGTGTTCTGCCCAAAATGTAGAAAATTATCCAAAACTCGTGTTTTCTCATGGAAACAGCTCCTCAGTTTCTTCCCAACGCACTTGATTTCATAGAAAGCTCAAGGACAGATAAATACCTTCCATAGCACTTATTCCTAGCTCCCAGGCTCCCAGGTTCCCAGGCTCCCAGGCACAAAATTTCCTCAGACTTCCTGTAGCCCAAATCAGAAACCCTCATGCAAATCAATCCATGTAAATCCGATTCTTCTCAGACCTGTCCTGTTGTCATTGTTGGTTGCTGTTAAGTCATATCAAACTCATGGAGGCCTCAGTGTTGAGAGAAAAATTGCTCCAAACCAGCTTTCAAAAGATGTCCAGTCGTGTCCAAGCCCCAGCAATGGACCACTCCTGTTTATGCCAAGATCCCTGCCATGTGAGGCTCTACATGCAAGTTTAACTAACTGAAATGCAGAAAGATAAGCACCTTCCTTTCTGTCGATGTTCTCGTGAAACTTTTATGTAAGTGGAACATTAATTCTTGTTTAAAATGCACAGAAGAATGGTAAACATTGGATGTATTTTGGAGACCATCTTCTAATCTCATGCCTGTCATCTCCAAGACAAACTTGAGATACAGATGGTCTCTTTTGTCCTACAGCTACAGGTATCCCAATTTATACCTTAGTGGGCTTCTGGGTCTACCAGTTGTCTAGGGAGATGTGCTACCTATTTTTGGCATATATAGATAGAATACGTATGGTGACAGGATACAACCCAAAGATTCATATGATCAATGACTGGAGCCCTGGTGTGGCACTATAGGATAAGCACTGGATCATAATGACGGTTCGAGCCACAAAGTTGGTAGTTCAAATTCACCAACCACTCCTTGGAAATCTTATGACTTGGAACCAACTCAAGGACACTTACACTTAACAACAACATGGTGACTAATTAGTAGAAAGGGGATGGGTTCTTTGATATGTTATTTCATGTTGTTGCTAGGTGCCCTTGGACAGACTCTATGTACAAGAGAATGAAACACTGCCTGGGCCTGGGCCTGGGCCATCCTTCAATCATTATGTTTGAGCCACTGTGTCATTCCATCTCATTGGGGGTCTTGCTTTTTTTTTTTTTTCTATGACCCTCCACCTCACTAAGTATGATGTCCTTTTCCAGGCACTGGTCCCTCCTCATAACATGTCCAAAATACTAGAGATAAAATCTTTCTATCCTCACTTCAAAGAAGCATGATAGCTGTCTTTCTCCCAAGACAGATTTGCTTACTCTTCTAGCAGTAGTCCATGGTACTTTCCAAGTTCTTCACCAGCACCATTCAAGCGTAGCCATTCTTCTTTGGTCTTCTTTATGCATTGTCCAGCTTTCACATGAGATGACTGAAAATACCATGGCTTGGGTCAGTCACACTTTGGTCTTCAAAGTAACATCTTTGTTCTTTAAAACTTTAAAGCCTTTGGAAGCAGATTTGTCCGATGCAATATATCATTTGATTTCTTGACTGCTGCTTCCAGGAGCATTGATTGTGGATCCAAGTAAAATAAAAGCCTTGAAAACTTCAATAATTTCTCTGTTTATCATGATGTTGTTCACTGGTCCACTTATGAGGATTTATGTTTCCTTTTCATTGAGGTGCAACCATACTGAAAACTGTATTCTTTTATCTTCATCAGTAAGTATTTTAAGTCCTCTTTGTTCCCAGCAAGCAAGGTTGTGTCATCTGCATATCACAAGTTGTTAATAAAACTTTCTCCAATCCTGATGCCACATTATTCTTCATGGATTATTTGCTTAATATTGTTATTGTTGTTGTTGTTGTTGTTAAGTGTCATTGAATCAGCACCAACTCATAACGACCTTATGCACAACAAATGAAAAACTGTCTAGTCCTGCACCAACCTCACAATCTTTGTCATGCTTGAGCCCATTGCTGCAGCCACTGTGCCACTCCGTCTCACTGAGGGTCTGCCTCTTTTCACAGTTTACAGATAAAGTAAGTGTGGTGAAAGGATGCAATCCTGATGTACATCTTTCCTGAGTTTAAACCACACAGCAGCCCCCTGTTCTGTTCGGACAACTGCCTCTTGGTTTATGTACAGGTTCCTCATAAGAACAATTAAGTGTTCTGGAATTTCCACTCTTCACAATGTTATCCACAGTTTGTTATGATTCACACAAATGCTTTTGCACAGTCAATAAGCATAAGTAAACATCTTTCTGGTGTTCTCTGCTTTCAGCCAAGATCCATCTGACGTCAGCAATGATATCCCTTATCATACGTCCTCTTTGGAATCTGGCTTGAGTTTCTGGCAGCTCCATGTCGATGTACTTCTGCAACCATTTTTTAATTATCTTCACCACAATTTTACTTATATGATTGCTGTTAAGTGCCTTCGAGTCAGACTCATAGAGATCCAAGGAATGGCTGGTAAGTTTGAACTGCCAACCTTGTGGTTAGCAGTCCAGTGCTAATCCTACATCACACCAGGACTTCGATATTAATAATACTGTTATGTCATTTATGTATTCCATTGGGTCACTTTTCTTTGGAATGTGGTGGTGGTCATGTGCTGTGGAGTCAGTTCCGACTCATAGCAACCCCATACAGGGTTTCTGGGCCTGTAAACGTTTATGAGCGCAGAAAGTCTCATCTTTCTCCCACAGAACCGCTGGTAGTTTCCAACTGCTGACCTTGAGATTATGAGCATGACTCGTAATCACTACTCTACCAGAGTTCCTTTTCTTTGGAATGGGCACAACAAAATGTTATTTAATAGGGAGGGAAAAAAACAAAATCCAGAGATTGGAATTAAGAAGTCTGAATCTAAATCCTTATCACAAATTGGCAGTACTCAGCCTGCGATGCACAGCACAGAGCAGAGGGACTGTTCTTCAATGTTTTCTTAGTGGTTTTTGCCTAGTTCCAGATGTGGTTGAGGACTAACAACACATTGATTATATTCTGTTTATAGCTCTACTATGGAGAATGAAAACAGGCTTTCTTGGCACTTCAACAATGTTTTATATATATAAGCCCCAACTGTTGCCTGTATTTTATTAAAATATTTGATGAGTTGTTCTCATTCATTCATTCATTTTTCAAGAAGTGCTTATTTACTACGTACTAAATAACATGGGAGCTCTGGTAGCGTAGTGGTTACGAATCGGGCTGAGAACCTTAAGGTCAGCGGTTCGAAACTACCAGCCGCTCCGCGGGAGAAAGATGAGGCTTTCTACTCCCGTAAAGATTTACACCCTCGGAAACCCTGTACAGGGTCGCTATGGGTCGGAACCGACTTGACAGCACTTAACAACAACAAATAACATGAAGCTCTGGTAACGTAGTGGTTACGAATCGGGCTGCGAACCGCAAGGTCAGCCGTTCGAAACTACCAGTTGCTCCGCAGGAGAAAGATGAGGCATTCTGCTCCCGTAAAGATTAACAGCCTCAGAAACCCTGTGCAGGGTCGCTATGAGTCGGAACCGACTCCACAGCACATAACAACAACAACAACAAATAACATGGAGTCCTGGTATGGCATTGTGGGCTAATGTGTCAGACTGAAAAGCTGTTTGAACTGCAAGGTCGGTGGTTCAAGTTCACCAGCTGCTCCTTGGAAACCCTATACAAGGTCGCTATGGGTCGGAATCAACTCAACAGCACTTAACAACAACAAATAACATGGGGTCCTGGTGTTGCACTGTGGATTAATGCACTGTACTACAAAGTCAATTTGAACCACAAAATCTGTGGTTCAGGCTCTCCAGCTGCTACTTGGAAACCCTATACAGGGGCACTAGGAGTCAGGACAGAGTTGACGACACTTAACAACAAAAAATAATAATATGGAAGTTGTTGTTAAGTGCCCTCAGCTGGTGAGATTGAACCACCGACCTTGCAGTTCAAATGACTTTGCATTTTGAAGCATTATCCCACAGCACCACACCAGGACATGGAAATACCGGTCAAGAAATCAAATGGCTTATTGCATTGAGCAAATCTACTGGTAGATTCAAACTGCTGACCTTGTAGTTAGCAGCCCAGCTCATAATTTATTATGGTACCAGGGTTTCTTGTGGTTAGTAGTAGGGTCCCTATAAGTCAGAACTGACTTGATGACACTTAACAACAGCAAGTAACAAGCTAGAAGAAAGGCCTGACGAAAATCAGTCACTGAGAACCTGTGGAGCACGGTTCTAGTCTGATATGCATGGGGTGGCCATGAGTCAGAACTGATTTGACATTAACAAGCAGTGTCAGGTTTTCAACAAGCAAGGTAAACACTGACTTACTTGTGTTTGCTTACTAATTTGTAGGAAACGATTTCACATTTGTCTATCATATTAAAGATTCTGAAACCTGTGTGAAACTGTTTACTACAGATTAGTAAGTACAAGAAAGCCTATGCCTACCTTGCTTATTGTTTAATTAGAACCTGGCAACTGGTATACTTGTATATCAAGCACTAAGCTAGGCTCCAGGTATACAAGAGTGGGAAAAATGACTTCCTTACTCTCAAGTTGCTTACAAAGAGACATAAAGACAAGAAATTTCAATGCTATGTTTCATAGTCGATGGTACAGATGCACATAGAAAACATACCTAACCAGATAAACCTACCTGGAAGCCGTGGTGTCTAAACTGGGACTAGTAAGTATGAAAAGGAATCATCTAGATAAAGGGAGGTGGGGAGGTAAGCAATGTTGAGGTGAAGAGTCAGAATGAAAGGTATGTCTGAAGACCCAGTGGTAAGAGGCCACATGTTCAAGGAAGAATGAGTTTCATGAAGGAAGTGCTCAGTGATAAGGTAGGTGAAAAGTTTTGAAGAATGTTAGTGATCTGGACTTTATCCTGATGGGAACGAAAGATACCGAAGGTGTTTGGAGCAGCTTGTGAAGAAATCTGATTTGCGTGACAAGAAGCTCTTCTGGTTGGAAAGTTAAATGTCAGTCAGAGTAAGAAGGAAGATTCATTTGTTAGCTGTTGCCGTTATTCCAATAACAAAAACTAGGCATCACCTCTAGGAGTCCTGGTGTGGTGCTGCAGGATAAGCACTGGACTGCTAACTGAAACCCACTGGTTGCTCCTTCCAGACTCTATACAGGGTCAATATGAGTAAGAATCAACTCACCCACCATTAACAACAGCAACAGCTAGTTGAGTGGTAGTGGACTCTAGTAAGAGCAACAGGTTAGCCAGAACCCCCATAATTGACAGGGTTGAGAGACTGGCTGAGGTCAAGGCCAGGAAGCATACCCAACTACTTAAGAAAAGTATAGAGACAAGAATCAGCATGTGAGGTTCATCCACCCCTGACTCTCCACTGCCTAGCCCACAGTCATGCTTAACAGTATGAAACAAATGTTGGATAAATGGAAGAATGAATATGGATTGATGGACTAAAAAAAATTCATTAATTAAGAAACAGGGAACTTGAGGGATGGAAGAGACTAAAACATAGAATATATATTCCTAAAGAAGAAGACAGCTCAATGTGAACAATTTTAAACACTCCCATCTTGACTGAGATTTCTGTGAGCTATGATTCACAGGCTTGAAGAATTGAAGTAAAGCAAATATAGAAAAGGCTTGATTCAAAATTTTCTTTATTGCTAACAAAAAAAATACACACACCCACACCATGGTAGAACTAGATTGTAGAAATTCAATATCCTGTGTGAGAAATGCATGTTAAGTAAAAGCGTTCTATGGGATAAAAATTATCCTGAGTATATAAATACACTGCAGGTATTCTTTTATTGACCTACTATAAAATACTATGAAAATTTTAAGCCAATAATGTAATGCTGGGTAACAATTAATTCATACATTCACATTTATACTTTGGACACATCAGAAAAAACAAACCATTGATGTTAGGTAAAGTAAAGGGTCAAGGAGATTCAGTGGCACAGTAGCCCAAACAATGAACACAGATAAGAATGATGGTGACATTTTTTGTTTCGTTCTGTTATTATATATAAGTCCACCATGAATTGGAGCAACTCAAATGCAATCTTCCATAGAAAAGAATTTCAAAGAGCAATAAAGTAAACTTATTGATCCTAAGTGTATTGGAATAAAATAACTAAAATAATCAGCATCTGATTTCTTAATTATGTAAAACTAGGCTTATGTCTGATAAATTAGTTTTCACCATTCTTTTCCATGCATGTGCACAAACAAGAACTCATGCATGAAGAGACATGGAACAGCTGTTGAATTAACAGAAAAAAATTCAGACTTGATTGTAAATTCTAAAGAAATGAAAAATAAGTCTGGATCAGAATCAATGGGAAAAAGAGCTAAAGACTTTCAGTAGCTTCCACACACAAGAATGACTTAAGCCATCGTAAAAATATCCCAAGAAAAGACAGGTTCCAAAGACAGAACCAAAGGGAAAACAAATCAAGACAACCAATGATTATCTCTGGATGGAATTATAGAAATTTGGCCGAAAACTAAGCTCTACCTGATGAAAGCTGCGTGGATACTTACTGTTTCAAATTAGAAGGAACTACTATAAGGCAGAGATGAGTGCGTGCCTTCTGTGCCGCCTCACTTTCTTGAAAGATTTCAATTTTTATTCCATCAATTCATAATGCTTGTTCTTTGCCAATTCCTTTAATGCACCTTGGACTTCCTCCTGCAGTATCATTGGCTCTTGATCATGTGCTACCTCTTGAAACGGTTGAACATTAACCATTTCCTTTTGATACAGTGACTGTGTATTCATTCCTTCCATCTTCTCTTGATGCTTTCTGCATCATTCAATCATTTGCCCAGAGAATCTTTCAATAACAAAAGTTGAGGCTCAAATTTTTTCTTTAGTTCCCCCAGCTTGAGAAATACTGAACGGGTTCTTCCTTTTTGGTTTTCTGATTCCAGATCTGTGCACATTTTTTTGTAATATTTGGCTTTATCTTTTTGAGCTGACCTTTGAAGTTTTCTGTTCAGCTCTTGTACCTCCTTAACTATCTAGCCAACTGATTGGAAGAGAGCTGTATTTGTGCCCATTGCAAAGAGAAGTGACCCAACAGAATGCGGAAATCATCAGACAATCTTTTTGATATTCCATGCGAGTAAAGTTTTATTAAAGGTAATACAGAAACAGCTGCATGCATACATTGACAGAGTACTTCCAGAGGTTCAAGCCAGATTCAGAAGAGGCCGTGGAATAAGGGATGTCATTGCTGATGTCCAATGGATCTTGGCTGAAAGCAGAGAATATCAGAAAGATGTTTACCTGTGCTTTATTGACTATGCAAAGGCTTTCGATTGTGTGGATCATGACAATCTATGGACAACATTGCAAAGTATGAGTATTCCGGAACACTTAATTGTACAGGCTCATGTACAGGCCATGTACAGGCTCATGAGGAACCCGTACATGGACAAAAGGGCAGTTGTTTGAACAGAACATGGGAACACTGGATGGTTTAAAATTAAGAAAGGTGTGCGAAAGGGTTGTATTCTTTCACCATACTTATTCAACCTGTATGCTGAGCAAATAATCTGAGAAGCTGGGTTCTATGAAGAAAAATGTGGCATCAGGATTGGAGGAAGACTCACTAACAACCTGTGATATGCAGATGATACAACCTTGCTTGCTGAAAGTGAAGAGGACTTAAAACATTTACTAATGAAGATCAAAGAGCACAGCCTTCAATATGGATTACATATAGCGTAGTGGTTACGAATCGGGCTGCGAACCTTAAGGTCAGCGGTTCGAAACTACCAGCCACTCCGCGGGAGAAAGATGAGGCTTTCTACTCCCGTAAAGATTTACACCCTCGGAAACCCTGTACAGGGTCGCTATGGGTCGGACCCGACTCGATGGCACTCAACAACAACAACAACAACAATCAATGTCAAGAAAGCAAAAATCCTCATCACTGGACCAGTAAATAACATTCTTATCAACGGAGAAAAGATTGATGTTGTCAAGAACTTCATTCTTCTTGGATCAACTTGGATCAATACTCATGGAAGCAGCAGTCAAGAAATCAAATGATGTATTGCATTAAGCAAATCTGCTGCGCAAGACCTTTTTAAAGTGTTGAATAGCAAAGATGTCAGCTTGAGGACTAAGGTGCGACCCAAGCTATGATATTTTCAATAACCTCAAATGCATGTGAAACCTGGACAGTGAATAAGGAAGACCATAGAAGAATTGATCCTTTTGAGTTATAGTGTTGGAGGAGAATATTGAAAGTGCCACGGACTGCCAAAAGAACTAATAGATCCGTTTTGGAAGAAGTGCAGCCAGAGTGCTCCTTGGAGGTCAAGATGGCCAAACTCATGTCTTATACTTCGGACATATTGTCAGGAGGGACCAATCGCTGGAGAAGGATATCATGTTTGGTAAAGTGGAGGGTCAGAGAAAAAGAAGACCTCCAACGAGATGGATTGGCCAAGTGGCAGCATCGATGGATTCAAGCATGGAAACAGTAGTGAGGTTGGCCCAAGATTGGGCAGTGTTTCGTTCTGCTGTGCATAAGGTCGCTATGAGTTGGTTCCAACTTTATGGCACCTAGCAACAACAACAACTGTAGGGTAAGCAGGTCAAAGGCCCAGAGAGCTGTATGCCAAGTGATAGCTG
This sequence comes from Chrysochloris asiatica, assembly GCF_000296735.1. Classification (NCBI taxonomy): domain Eukaryota; kingdom Metazoa; phylum Chordata; class Mammalia; order Afrosoricida; family Chrysochloridae; genus Chrysochloris; species Chrysochloris asiatica. Next base: position 21,010,789 of record NW_006408550.1, on the reverse strand, counting down.
ATGTTACAGTTAAAAAACTGGGTTTGCTGGTAGGCCAGATCACACCCATCGAGAAGAACTGAGAGTACCAACTATTGGTGACATGGTATTCTGTCTCTTAAGATTCATTAGTTGCCTTGATTTGTCTTCCTTTTGTGTATGTCATTGGAATATTTTCTTAGAATATTTTTATGATGTTTTCAGTCTATCTTTAGCCGTAGTAGCTACTGAAAGTCTTTAGTCTTTTTCCCACTGCTTCTGGTACAGACTTATTTTTATTTCTTTAGGATTTACAATCAATTCAGAAGTTTTTGCTGTTAATGCAACAGCTGGTCCATATACTCTTCATACATGAGTTCTTGTTTGTGCACATGCATGGAATACAATAAAGAAATATGTAGCTTATCAAACATAAGCTTAGTTTTACATAATTAAGAAATTCAATATCCAGACCTATATATCAACAGGAATCCTGGTGGCATCATGGTTTAAGCATTGGTCCACTAACGGAAAGGCCAGTGGTTCTAACCCAACAGTCACTTTGCAAGAACAACATGAGGCTGACTTCTTCCATAAAGATTTACAGCCTCAGACACCCTACGAGGCAGTTCCTCTCTGTCCTATAAGGTTGGTATGAGTCAAAAGTGAGTCAACAGCAGTGGGAAGTATCAATGCAGGTTCAGAAATGCTGGCTTGTAAATATTGAAATCCACGGAAGGCAATTCTGGTGTTTAATCCCACCTTGTTAACAGAAAGTGGTGCATGTCAGAACTCACTCTATATTGGGCTCAAATCACAGTAAATACAAACCACCGCCCAACAACAAGAACAAGCCTTCCTTTGCTTGCCAGTTGACCCTTAACGACTCATAATATACTAGCTAGAAAGAAAAACCTTCTCTAGATATAGACTTTTGCCCACTCTTCTCTGGTGGTGGTGGTGGTGGTAGTGTGTCGTGGAGTCGGTTCTGACTTATAGTGACCCTGTGCAGGTTTTCTGAGGCTGTAAATCTTCAAGCAAGCAGAAAGCCTCATCTTTCTCCCACAAAACAGTTGGTAGTTTTGAACTGCTGACCTTAAGGTTAGCAACCTGACTTGTAACCACTATGCTACCAGAGTTCCTTAACTTACTCTTCCTTGGTTGTTATGTGCCGTGGAGTTGGTCCGACTCATAGCAACCCTGTATAGGGTTTCTGAGGGTGTAAATCTTTACAGGAGCAGAAAGCCTCATCTTTTTCCCATGGGACAGTTGGTAATTTCAAACAGCTGACCCTAAAGTTCACAGCCCGATTTGTAACCACTATGCTACCAGAGCTCCTTTACTCTTCCTTAGGCATGGTATTTAAGTTCATAAAGCCTGAGACTGGAGCTTTCATCTTTCCAAAATTTATCTCTTCCTCACTCATTTTCTATGAAGGAAAATATCATCTTTTCCCTTCCTGCTCTTCTTCCCTCACATCCAACAAGCCAATTCCTACTCTAGTCACCACATCCATTGTCAATGCCACATCTCTAATCCATATTTTCCTTTCATCTTTCATGAACTATAATAGCTTCTTAACTAGACTGCACCATATAATTCATTTTAGACACAATAAGTGAAATCTATTTATTGATGTTGTTGGTAGATGACTATGAGTTGGTTCCAACTCATAGCAACCTTTTACACAACAGAATAAAACACTGTCTGCTTCTGCTTTATCCTCACAATCCTTGTTATAATCATGCAATTTTTTTGCTCAAAATACCACCCCCACTGTCCCCTGAATAAGGAACTCTCATAATAACAGTGGTTAAGCACGCAACTGCTAACTGGAAAATGGGTGGTTCGAAACCACCAGCCACTCTACAAGAGGACAGTATGGCAGTCTGCTTCTCTAAAGATGAGTCTTGGAAATTATATGAGACAGAACTACTCTGTCTTATAGAAACGCTATGAGTCAGGACTAACTTGACAGCAACGCATTTGGGTTGAGCTTTGCTCTACTGAATAATCTAACACCACACTAGTTTTATTTCCCAGCACTACCCTGCCTGCATGACTAATGTCCCTCCTGAGCAGGATTACTACAATTCTACCCTTCATTATGTCGCTACACCCTGCTCTTTCCAACCTCCATGCCTTTGTCCACACTATTCACTCAGCCTGAAACCTCTCCTCTGACTCACCCAGCTACCTGTCTTTCAATGACTGTTCCGTTTTGATGTTACCTTTGCTCCAGTCATTCCTGGTGTTCTTGAGAGGCAGGGAACTCCCATGGCTGCTGCTGTTGTTAAATTTGCCCATAGCAGATTTGTTTTGCTTTTGTTTTAATCTCATTTATGGTATGATTTCCAAGCTGCAGTCCCCAAATACACTGTCAGTGACAAAGTTTTCTCATGTCTATTATGAAAGGAGACTATTAAGAACAATGCAGTGAATTGTTATAAAGGTGAATTTATTAAGTTTAAATAATTGCTCTTTATTCTAGTATTATGTCCATCCCAATATCTAGGATTAAAATGCTCTGTCTCTTAATTTTGTTGGCAACAGAGTCAGTAAGCTTATACTTGTCATCTCAGTTTTTAAGGGAAATTTCATTGGTCTGTGAAAATTTATACTGTATTATGAATGTAGTGGACATACTTTGGACATGTTGTCAGGAGGGAGCAGTCACTGGTGAAGGATATCATGTTTGGTAAGGTGAAGGGTCAGAGAAAAATAGGAAGACCCTCAGTGAGATGGATTGGCAATGTGGCAGCATCAATGGGCTCAAGCGTGGCAACAATTGTGAGGTTGGTCCAGGAGTAGGTAGTATTTCATTATGTTGTGCATAGGGTCACTATGAATTGATACCAACTTGATGGCACCTAACAACAACAACAACAAGACATATGAAGGGAAAAGAAAAGTCCATTAAGGAAGACCTTCTTAATAGAACTTCTTAATTCTCATTGCAGAAGATGACAAAAGAGATATAAGTAATAAACTCTTCATTTGTATTTTTTCACTGTAACTATATCATAAAAATTCTACTTCAGTATTACAGGTTCTTATATTGAATTGAACAGATCTATGTTGGAAGAAGTGCAGCCAGAGTGCTCCTTGGAGGCCAGGATGGCCAAACTTCGTCTCTGATACTTCGGACATATTGTCAGGAGGGACCAGTCGCTGGAGAAGTATACCATGTTTGGCGAGGTGGAGGGTCAGAGAAAAAGAGGAAGAAGACCCAGAATGAGATGGATTGGCCAAGTGGCAACATCAATGGGCTCAAGGGTGGCAACAATAGTGAGGTTGGCCCAGGATCGGGCAGTGTTTCATTCTGTTGTGCACTGGGTTGCTAAGAGTCAGTACCAACTCAATGGCACCTAACAACAACAACAACATATTAAATTTGTAAGCTGATATCTGCTTGTTATTGTTAAAAGCCATCAAGTGAGTTCTGATTCATACCAACCCTCTATAGGGTTTCTGAGAAGCAACTGGTAGGCTTGAACTGCTGACCTTTAGATCACTAGTCCAGTGTTTATCCTATAATACTACACCAGGACTCCATAAACTGATATAAGAAATATAATTTAAAATGTCAAAAGTATACAATTTCCTTTTAAAAATGTTTATGAATCTTTGAAAACAGAAAGAAAAAAAAAACAAAAACAGAATCAGACTCTAGTACACAAAAGGGTGGCTTGGTGGCTTATACTAACCTTACACCAGACAGAAATGAGGGCAACCTAGAAGTCATAACAATAGAAATATTGGGGTCATCTCTTCAGGAAGCCACTATCAGAACAAATCAGCTCCTTTCTTGTTCCAGACTTAGTCCTCTGACAAGTCAAATTTCAGGGAGGAATTGTTTGCCTAGACTGACTTGAGTCTCATGCCCATCAATGGAAATGATGGAAGGACACCTGAATTGACAGTACTCCCAAGACTACAAGCAACAGGAAACAACATAGCGTGTCAGGTTCTGATGGAAGTGCTATTACTAAAGAGTGTGTGTACAGTGTGCCATACACACTGATGAACCTGCCTGCCTTATGCAAATCTATCAGATGACACAAACACAAACCACTCTGAGACGCTTGGTCTCCAGATGAATCAAGGAAGTGTCGTAGCAGCTACTGCCCAATAAATGTATCCAATAGCCTATAGTTAATATCCAAAGGTGCTACTTAGTAGAAATAAACTGATATAATACTAAGGTAAGTCTTTACCAGCCAAACAAGCCAGAAAAGAGAAAATACAGATACTTAGATTATATCAAACAAATCTGCAAATTATTGACATAGTTGCTCAGATTTTTATTTTCTTTCTCATGGATCATGAAAATATAGGTTATTTATTTATATTATTATTGTGGATGGATTAAGTGGCTAGCTAATAGAATTTTTTTCTTTTCGTTTTCCTCTAAAGTTAATCTTATATGCTTTGTTCTCTTTCTATTGAATGTTATTTACATACCTTTGTAATTGGGTTGCCAGTTAAATTCTAAGTTCAGTTAAAAAGCAAATATAAGTAGATTGAAACATTGTATAGCGCATACTTATACTAAAAGTTATTGTTTATCTGAAACCAAAATTTCGCAGGGCATTCTGCCTTTTTGTTTTGGCAATCCTACATTGTGGTGTAGTAGTGTTGTTGGACTCCTGGAGTGTGAACCACAAGAGCAGTGGTTCTAACCCAGCAATCACTCCTCGGAAGCCCTGTACAGGATGGCTATGATTCAGAACCAACTTGACGGCACTTAACAACAACACCAACAACAGTAGTGTTACTTTGTTAGCTGCCATGGAGTCTACTCTAGCTCACACAAACCCCATATATGCACAGGAGAACTGTGCTCTCTGGATCAACTACGGCTGTCAGTTTCAAAGCAGATCGTCAGTCCTGTCTTCTGAGATGCCACCGGATGCCTTTCAGCTTGTCATCAACCACTTGGCCATTTGAACTATAAGGGGTCCCTATCTGCCACTTTTTCTACCCCACAGGTAACCACATCCATCTTTCCTTTAGAAAACTACCAATCTTGTTATTAGTACATGTGGTGGTGGGGTGGGGTAGTATAAGAACCTTATGTAGACTCATGATTCAAGCTGTACCAATCAAAACAATGCAAATGCACGTCAAATATTAGGTGCACGACCCAGGTCAGGGTTGTGAGAGCTAGAACGAAGACTGCCCGAGTTGTGTGAGAAAGACGAAGTTTTCTGCTCCCATAAAGATTTACAGTCTCAGACACTGACTTGGCGGCAGGCAGCAGTTGTCCTAAAGCCATTGCTAAGCTGGTATGTTACTGTAATTGTAAGAGTCCAGCACCTATAGAAAACCTGCTAGAGTTCTGACAACGCAGAATAAAGCTGACAGGTGGAGAAAGAACATTTCAGAACTGGAGACATGGTTCAATCTCATCTTTCTCCTGTGGAACAGCTGGTAGTTTCGAACTGCTGACCTTGCGGTTAGTACCCCGGTGTGTAACCATTCCCAGGCCTCCTTTAACGTTAGTTTAAAGTCATTATGAAAGTGAACTCATAAGATGCTTTCTTATAACAATCTTGTATGAAGGTCGAGTGTCTTGAAGATGTAACAGTGCACTTAGTCCCAGGAATAGCTAAACTCATGACATATAGCCATGCAGCCTTCCATGTATTTAAGTTAACCTAAAAATAAAGTATAATTTGCCTTGGCATTAGTTGGAAAGCATTTTTCTTGAAAGCTTCTCTAAACCCCAGGTAGCTTACTGGGATTTGAAAGTAACTGAATAGCAAGTAGAATTTATGCTGCTGGACATGGTTTTAGAATGGAATACGGGTGTTCTGTACTGCTAATCAAGGAGCTCTGGTAGCACTGTAGTTATGAATCAGGCTGCTAACCTCAGGGTCAGCAGTTCGAAACTACCAGACGCTCCGCGGGAGAAAGATTAAGCTTTCTGCTCCCGTAAAGATTTACAGCCTCGGAAACCCTATACGGGGTCACTACGGTGAGTCCAGGTGTGGTGCTGTAGGATAAGCATTCGACTGCAAGGTCAGTTTCAACAACAGCCGTTCCTTGAAAACCCTATACAAGGTCACTATGGGACTGAACCAACTCAGTCACTTAACAACAACAACAGCAAACTGCTAATCAAGAAAAGAGTCACAAGCTTTGAAAAACCACAAAACAGAAGACAATTGTTATTGATGACACAAAGAAAATCTTTTTTGTAATTCAAAGATTTCTGCAACAACTACAACTGGAAGCATTCTCATGAAAGGTCAGATACCAACATAATGTCCCTTGGTGGTGGTGAACCATGGAGTCCGTTCCAATTCACAGTGACACTGCATAAGGTGACCCTTCATAAGGTGACCCTGCATAAGGTTTCCAAGGCTATAAATCTTTGTTGTTGTGGTTATGTGCCGTGGAGTCGGTTCTGACTCAGCGACCGTGTACAGGGTTTCCAAGGCTGTAAATCTTTACGGGAGCAGAAAGCCTCCTCTTTCTCCCGCGGAACAGCTGGTAGTTTCAAACTGCTGACCTTAAGGTTCGCAGCCTGATTTGTAACCACTACACTACCAGAGCTCCTTTACAGGAACAGAAAGCCTCATCTTTCTCCTGTAGAACAGCTGGTAGTTTTGAACTGCTGACCATGAGGTTAGCAGCCCAACTTGTAACCACTATGCCACCAGAGCTCCTTATAATGGTCCTTGGAACAAAATATTGTTGTTGTTGTTAAGTGCTGTCAAGTCGGTTCCCACCCATAGCAACCCTGTATAGGGTTTCTGAGGAGCAGCTGGTAGATTTGAACCGCCGACCTTGCATTATCCTACCGCGCCACACCAGGACTCCAGAATATAAATGACGAGAAACCTAAGTGTAGTAAACCTCTTCAATGAAAAACTATAGGAATAGAAGTTGAACAGTGGAAAACAGAATCTAATCACTGAAGAAACAACAGGTAATCTGGAAGAATCTCAGTAAGAGCCCAATGAGAGAAGGTCAGAAGGAGCTGGCCTTGCAGTGCAAGCTCAAGTTCAGAAGGAAAGTAATATAAGTAAAGGAAGAAAACAACGCTAATGAACAGATTCTAACCCAACAGGAGACAGTGATAGGTGCATAGCCACAAAATAACGCCCCTGGAACTACGCTTTGTTATACTAAGGAAGCAGGAAGGGTATATTGTTTGCTATTTTTAGGTATGATGTGGTTTTAGTCACAACCTTAGTTTAAATAGGTGTGTAGACTCAGCTTAAGATGGTTCTTGCACTATGGTAACTTAGTTGAAGAAATGCTGACTACAGAAAGATGGACCACTAAAACAGTTGGACAGCTAATTTGCCGTGTAAGCTTTCACCTAAAACACAATAAAATATTCAAAAACACAGTTGGACAAAAACATGGTTGTAACACATTAACTGAGACGTCAAGTTTAAGCTGCTGGTTTTTTAAAACATTCAAGAGGTTTTTTGTTTTTGTTTTTTGCCTTTTCCTTGAATAAATATTTGCCTCCTAACAGATTAAGTTTGAAATGACAAACCATTTCATGAGTGAATAATATTACTTCTGAGAAATTCGTGAAACTTAAAAAGGGAAATGGAGTTCTGGTGTGGTGCTGTACGGAGAATTCAGCCGTAACATTCATGAGCACACAGGGTTTATCTGTTCCAACATTTAAAAAATCAATCTGTGTAATTTACCCTATTAATACACTAAAAAGGAAAAAAAAAATACATGATAAAATCTGATTGATACAGGAAGCATTTGGAAAATTCCATGTACATTCTGAAGAAAAAGCTCTCAGCAGACTTGCTGGAGACAGAGGAGAACTTCAACCTGATAAAGGATATTTAATATCATGCTCAATAAGCAGAAATCAAAGAAATGGAAAACTATAAAGACAATAAAGGTAAACTAAAATATTACCCTTTTAAAAAGCCAATAATTTAATAGTAAATGCATACATATGTGTGTGTGCCTCTGTGTGCCTCTGTGTGTGTGTATATGTATAGCTATATATATATTTACTATTAACGTGTGTGTGTTGCTTTTCCTAAAATATTTGGAAAAAAATAGTTTTTAATGCATGCAGTGTTATGGAATATGCTCTATTAAGTTTTGAAACTTGATTGAATATTTTTGATATGTGATCCAAAATCCTAATTATAAAGTCAGTTTTATGTTTAGACTAGATTTTAAAGGAGGTTATGGGTAGGTGCTCATCTGCTAACTGAAAGGTCAGGGGGTGGGGAACCTATTTTCTGTCAACATTTACAACATCATTCAAGGGCCATACAAAATTAACAATATAAAAATTCGCCTGGTATATTTGGTCAAACATTTAATAAACTCACCCCTAATGTGACAGTTAAGAAGCTCTGGTAGCATAATGGTTACGAGTCTCGGCCTGCGAACCGCAAGGTCAGCAGTTTGAAGTTACCAGCTGCTCTGCAGGAGAAAGATGACGCTTTCTGCTCCTTGTTCAGATAAAGATTTACAGCTTCTGAAACCCTTGCAGGGTCGCTGTGAGTCAGAACAAACTCCACGGCATATCACCACCAATGTGATGGCTGGAGTCCTAGTTAACCTAGCGCTGTGGGTTAATGTGCTAGACTGTGAGGTTGGTTTGAACTGCTAGGTCAGTGGTTCAAGCTCATCAGCCACTTCATAGAAACACAATACTCAGAACCAACTCAAAGACACTTAACAACAACAACAACAATGTGATGGCTGGAACTGTGGTTGCTTTGGCAAGACCAGACCAAATAATTTCGAGGTGACCAAATAATTTCGAGGTCCTTGTGGCGCTGTGGGTTAATGCACTAGACTGCAAGGTGGGTTTGGACTGCAAGATTGGTGATGCATGCTCATCAGCCGCTCCTTGGAAATCCTCTGCAGGATCACTATGGGTTGGAACCAACTCGACAGCATATAACAGCAACAACATAAGGTCCACAGGCCAGACATTCCAGAACCCTGACCTACATGGAACTCAGAAGAAAGGCTTGGTGATTCACTTCCTCAATTCAGCTATTGAAAACCCTACCACACACACAGTTCTACGCTGACACACATGAGTCAAGTAGATTTGATGGCAACTGGCTGACTAACAGTCATAGCTGAGGAGGCCACTTCCAAATACAAGGACTCCATGAGCTGAGCTTGCTTCAGCATGATACTTATGTTTTCCAAATTCATCCACCTATTTTGAATTTGTCAAAATCTTGATATTAAATTTCTTACCCACTGAGAAATGTCTCGTTGCAGTGTTTTTCAATGACTATCAAACTCATGAACACTTTTTATTTGGAAAGACTTTAAACAGGTTAGAAGATTCTGATTCCAAGTTTTTAAGATTTGAAATATAAGCTTCACAGGTGACACATTGTATTATTTTAAACTTCAAACACACATAATGATGGACTTTCAAGTAAAAATGTTCATAACATTCTTTGGATAATGTAATTTTCTAGTAAAAACAACCACTTGCTCGCTTGTGATTCAAACTCACCTTTACATTGAAGGCGCATATTGAACGTGTGTCTGTTTTGCCCTTCATCAGAATATCTACTGACAGTTGTCTGTTCTTACAGAAAGAGGTCATCACTTTTGAATAATTACCTATTTTGCTAAAGAAGAAAAGTATAACCTCCTTATAAAAACATTAGTTAACTATGAATTTCTTTGTTATAAATGATGGTCATACCTATCTCATTATAAAATGTCAAAGATAACTATACTCTGTATGGACTCCTGGTGTGGCGCTATGGGTAAGCACTGGACCGCGAACCACAAGGTTGGCAGTTCAAACCCATCAGCTGCTCCCTGGAAATCCTATACAGGGTTGCTATGAGTAAGAACCAACTTGATGGCACTTAACAACAACAACAACCATAATTCATACATCATTGCTCGAGCAACAAAGAATAAAATAAAGACTTTGAATCTCAGTCTTACACAGTCCTAAAATAGGTTCTTTCAGAATTGCCACAGAATACATAGACTAGAGTTTGTTGTTTTCACTGGCTAATTTATCCAGTGGTATTTCACAGTCCTTGAATTCCTCATCTCTCTATTATTTGATGGAAAAATAAAAAAGAGAGAAAACTACTCAGTTCTCTGGAGTAAGGACTGGCAAACCTTTTTTGTAAAAGGCCAGATAAGATATATCTGAGGTTTTGCAGATCATATGGTATCTGTTACCACTACTCAACTATGTTGTTGTAGCCTGAAAGTAGTCATAGACAATACAGAAAGGAATGAGAATCATTCCATACAAGATCAGGCCATAGGTTAGATTGAGCCTTGACTGTAGTTTGCTAACCTCTGCCCTAAAGTCTTGTTCTCAGCAGATGTTGTTGTAACCGCTGTAGCGTTGACCCCAACTCATGGAGGCTCCATACTTAATGGAACAAAACCCTGCTCAGGCCTGGGCCATCCCCGTGATTGATTGCTGACTAGATTACAGACTTTTCAGTAGCTAATGTTCAGAAGTATATATAAGGAGCTCTGGTAGTGTAGTGGTTACGAATTTGGCTGCTAACCGCAAGATCAGCAGTTCGAAACTACCAACGGTTCCGCAGGAGAAAGATGAGGCTTTCTGCTCCCGTAAAGATTTACAGCCTCGGAAGCCCTGTATAGGGTCGCTATGAGTCAGAACCGACTCCACAGCACATTACCACCACCACCAATCTTCAGAAGTAGATCACGAGGGCTTTCTTGATAGCCTCTCTTGGTCTAAAAGCACTACATAAAGCTATTCAGCATCAGCTGTTGTTAAGTACTGTGAAGTTGATTCCGACTCATAGCAGCTGGTGAGTTTGAACTGAAGACAGTCTAGTGCTGATCCTACAGTGCCACATCAGGAGTCTGTTCAGCATCATAGCAACATGCAAACCTCCACTAGCTGGCAGGTTATTGTACATGAGGTGCCTTGAAAGTTGTTGTTGTTGTTAAGTGCCGTCGAGTGGGTTTCGACCCATAGCGACCCTGTACAGGGTTTCC
>NW_006408550.1:20995538-20999121 GCF_000296735.1 Chrysochloris asiatica | reverse complement strand
AACACCACAACTCAAAGGCATCAATTCTTCTATGATCTTCCTTATTCACTGTCCAGCTTTTGCATCCATATGAGGTTATTGAAAATACCATGGCTACTATACTAGATACTTAGTGCTAATTACCAAAGGAATCATGGAAGCAGCAGTCAAGAAATCAAATGTCATACTGCATTAGACAAATCTGCTGCACAAGACCTCTTTAAAATGTTAAAGAGCACAGATGTCAGTTTGAGGAATAAGGTGCACCTGACCCAAGCCATGGTATTTTCCATAATCTCATATGCATGTTAAAGTTGGAAAGTGAATAAGAAAGACCATAGAAGAATTGATACATTTGCATTATGGTGTTGACCATGAACTGTCAAAAGAACAAACCAATACAGATTGGAAGAAGTACAAGCAGAGTGCTCCTTGGAAGCCAGGATGGCCAGACTTCATCTCTCATATTTTGGACATATTATCAGGAGGGACCAGTCTCTGGAGAAGGATATCATGTTTGGTAAAGCGAAGGGTCAGAGAAGAGGAAGACCCCAACAAGATGGACTGGCACAGTAGCAGCAGTAATGGACTCAGGCGTAGCAATGATGGTAAAGTTGTCACAAGATCTGTCAGTGTTTTGTTCTGTTGTGTATAGGGTTGCTGTAAATCGGTACTGACTCAATGGCACCTAACAATAGCAACAATTACCAAAGGTAATTACATAGTAATGTAACTCTGTTTCGCAGCTACTTTCCCATCTTGGAACATGAATAAGCATTTTATTACCCCTGACTCATCACAGGTAGATAACCAATTTCAAATAACCCAACTTCCTTGAAGATCTGTTGCCTGCAACTACTTTCGTGGCACAAATCTGCTAACGAACTAGTTTCCAGTTGTAAACATCAGAAATCTAACTTTGGCTAAGTGAACCAAAAGAACACTGGAATTTATTGGAAGGATAATGTGGGGCTCATTGCTCAAGAATACATCAGCTCTCTTAAACCATCTTCTCGTTCCACTTGATAACATGCTAATTCACTGCATGAAAGGACACCACACTGACAGGACCTGTAGAGCAGGAAGTTGTAAGTGTATTTGTTGTTAAGTGTTGTCGTGTCGGTTCTGACTCAGAGTGATCATGTATAGGGTTTCTAAGGAGTAGCTGGCGGGTTTGAACTACATACCTTGTGGTAGCCTTAATTAGATAAATAATTCTGAAAGGGAGATTGTTGTTGTTAACTGCCGTCGAGTCGGGCTACAACTCATAGTCACTCTATGCACCACAGAACATCCTCATAATCTTTCTTATACTTGAGCCCATTGCTGCTGCCACTGTGCTAGTCCATCTTGTTGTAAGTCTTCCTCTTTTCAGCTGACCATCCACATTACCAAGCATAATGTCCTTCTTCAGGGACTGGCCCCTCCTGATAATACGTACAAAGTATGAGAGATGAAGTCTCACTATCCTGGCTTCTAAGGACATTGTAGTTGTTCTTCTCCCAACACAGATTTGTTTATTCTTCTGGCAGCCCATGATATTTTCAATATTCTTCTCCAACACCGTAACTCTACTTATTCTTCCGCCATATTCCTTATTCATTGTCCAACTTTCACACGCATATGAGCTATTGAAAATACTATGGCTTGGGTCAGGCACACCTTATTCCTCAAACTGATCTTTTTGCTCTTGAACACTTTGGAGAGGTGCAGCATAATTGCCTAATGCAATACACCGTTTGATTTCTTGACTATTGTTTCCATGAGTGCTGATAGTGTATTCCAGCAAAACGAAGTATTTGACAACTTTAATATTTTCTCTATTCACCATGTGTTATTATTTATCCTGTGGTGAAGATTTTTGTTTTGTTTATGTTGAGGTACAATCCATTCTGAAGACTATAGTCTTTAATTTTTATCAGTATTTTAAGTCCTCTTCGCTTTCAGCAAGCAAGGTTTTATTATTTGCATATTGTAGGTAGTTAGTGAATCTTCCTCTAATCCTGATGCCATGCTCTTCTTCATATAATTCAGTTTCTTGGATTTGCGATCCATATACAGATTAAATAAGTATGGTGAAAGGCTACAACCCTGGTACACACACACCTTTCCTGATTTTAAACCATTAACATCCCCTTGTTCTGTTTGAACAACTGCTTCTCAGTCTATGTATAGCTCTTCTTGAGCACAATTCAGTGTTCAGGAATACCCATTCTGCACAGTGTTATCCACAGCTTGTCATGATCCACAATCAAAAGCCTTTCATAATACCATCAACTGCAGTAGCCTGGTACTCAGGGAAGTGTCTGGGGGGCTGGGGTTCTGAGGCACGTCAAAATACCTACTTCAAAATGAAGCTAGTCCTTCCACACATTTCCAGTAAGAACACGGTTTGGTGAGTCTTATTGGATGATTATGACAGTAGACACATTTGAATGCTTTGTTTCAACCATTCCAAGACGGATCGGATCTGAAATTAAAAGAAGGCTCTCCAGTAAAAAACAAAACAAACCGCTGAGGTGGAAAGAGCATGTCAATTGTCTGTCTGCTAAGGCACTGTAGAGCTGATGGTTCCTGGAGAGACTGGGGGAGAATGGAATGTTGTATGGACTTGTATTAAACAGGAAACTGTGACGACGTAGTGACACATTTGCCTTCTGTGTGTCAGCATACTAGAATGTGCATACCTGTAGGAACTGTGTTTCTGTAGGAACTGAGTCAACATACAAAGTACAAGAAGATCCTGAAGAAAGACAGTAATATTTAAATAATAAATGACATTCAGCAGTCTAGTATTAAGATTTAGGGATCCAATTTTAAAAGAATGTTGTTGAGAGCTGTCGAGTCGGTTCTGACTCATTGAGATCCTATATAGGGTTTCTGAGACTGTAAATCTTTACAAGATGAGATGGCTTTTTTTTTTTTTTTTTTTTTAATTATAAATAGAAGAGCTGAGGAAAGAAAGCAGGAGAATATTGTTATATGTCCTACAGGGTTCCGGAATTACACATGTTCATATGTACCAGTATGTGTGTTGTGTTATACCAGAAGCCCTATTGGGCAGAGTAGAACTGCCCCACAGGGTTTCCAAGCCGGTCATCTTTCTGGAAACAGACTACTATATCGCTCTCCCAAGGAGCAGTTGGTGGGTTTCAACTGTGGACCTTTCTGTTAGCAGTTAAGGTCTTGACTACTGCACCACAAAGGCTCCTTTTTCTTTTGTATATATGAGGGAACTTTAAAAAAGTTTCTGGACAAATTTCCTTATCTTTTCATTCCAATTTTTCTACAAACTTTTTGAAGCCTGGTTCAAACTCACCAGTCACTCCTCAGAAACCCTATACAAGGTCACTATGAGTCAGAACCTACTCAACAGCCTTAACAATGATAACAGTAAATATACATGGACTCCTGGTATGGGCTGTGGGATAAGCACTGGACTATAAACCACAAGGGTTGTTGTTGTTGTTAGGTGCCATTGAGTCAGTATCGACTCATAGCAACCCTATGCACAACAGGACAAAACACTGCTCAGTCCTGGGCCAACCTCACAATTGTTGCCACGCTTGATCCCATTGATACTGCCATATTGCCAATCCATCTC
>NW_006408550.1:20993774-20994695 GCF_000296735.1 Chrysochloris asiatica | reverse complement strand
GATCCTGTATAGGGTTTTCCAAGGCTGTGCATCTTTATGAAGCAGAAAGTCTCATCTTTCTTTGAAGGAGCTACTGGTAGGCTCAAACTGCCGAGCTTTCAGTGAGCAGCCCAGCTCGTTGTCCGCTGCACTACCAGGGCTTCCTGACTTCTATAGAAGTGGTCTTGAACCACAGACTCTCTAGCTATAATGTCTGCATTCTTTACACACATCAATGAAATTTTTAGACATATTTAATCAACAGCTGCTGTTGTGTAAATAAATAAATAAATCTACCCATATGTTCTATTTTTTTTTTTTTTTTGCTTTTTCCATTTTTGTTGTTGTTGTTGTTGTTGTTAGGTGCCATCAAGTCGGTACCAACTCATAGTGACCTAATGCACATCAGAACAAAACACTGCCCGATCCTGGGCCAGCCTCACTACTGTTGCCATGCTTGAGTCCATCGATGCTGACACTTTGCCAATCCATCTCACTGGGGGTCTTCCTCTTTTTCTCTGACCCCTCCACCTTACCAAACATGATATCCGTCTCCAGCGACTGATCCCTCCTGACAATATGTCCAAAGTATGAGAGACGAAGTTTGGCCATCTTGGCCTCCAAGGAGCACTCTGGTTGCACTTCTTCCAAAACGGATCTATTGGTTCTTTTGGCAGTCCATGGCACATTCAATATTCTCCTCCAACACTATAATTCAAAATCATCAATTCTTCTACGGTCTTCCCTATTCACTGTCCAGCTTTCACATGCATATGAGGTTATTGAAAATACCATGGCTTGGGTCAGGCACACCTAAGTCCTCAAGTTGACATCATTGCTCTTCAGTACTTTAAAAAGGTCTTGTGCAGCAGATTTGCCTAATGCAATACATTGTTTGATTTCTTGACTGCTGCTTCCATGAGTGTTGATAGTTGATCCAAG
>NW_006408550.1:20987135-20993674 GCF_000296735.1 Chrysochloris asiatica | reverse complement strand
TTACTCTATGTGACCATTAACTCCGGCTCAGTCTTATTTCCTTATCCATTAACAAAAGACAGAGAGAAAAAGGTAATAAGGTTAACTTCCAGTCATGGAGTATTGAGAGTCACTAGTAATTTAAAAGTTACAAGAATGATACAATCTAGTTTTGAGTCCAAATGGTACATATAAGACCAACAATTGCATGAAGTCATAGCTATTATCCATTCCTTGTATCAGCTCCTTTCTGCTCTGAAGTAATCAAAGGTGAGATCTTCATGCTCAGGGAATTGTAATTCTTACCACTCTCGCCTTCAAATAAAAAAAGGCTTGTCATAAAGCTTACATGTTCATTTTTATATCACCAGAAAGGTATTTATCACAGAGAAAACTGTATAGCAATGTTTATATTCTCTTATGCTTTGCCTTTAATCCACTCATTTTTAAAATGTAGAAAACCTTTTATCTGTATTCATTCATTTAAAAATATTTTACTATTTTAGGTGAAAGTTCACACAACAAATTAAGTTTCCATTTAACAATTTTTAGGCAAGTTGTTCTGTGACGTTGGTTAGTTTTCACGGTGCGTCTGCATTCCCATGATCCCCACTGTTTTGTTGGTTGGCTTCCGCTGATCTAGCTTCCCTGCCTCTTCTTGCCTTCTCACCTTTGCTTTTGGGATAAATTTTGACCATTTAGTTTCATATAGTAGATTGTTTAAAGGAGCACATAATCATAGGGAATAGTTTATTTTATAAGCAAAAAATATATTTTTTAGCTAAAATGTGACCTCTGGGAGTGGCTTCAACTAGTATTAAGCTTAAAGGGTATATAGTCTTTGGGTGATCGATTCATAGCCTCTTCTAGTCTCTATGTGTCTAATAAGTCTGGCCTTTTTATAGCTATCTTTTAAATTCAAAGATCATAAGACTGATTATATCATTTTGAGCTGAATGGAGCTTCCAAACCCAGAAAACAAATCCACTGCCATCAGGTTGATTCTGACTGCCAGCAACCCTAAAGGTCAGAATCAAACTGTTTTAAAAGGTTTCCAAAGCTATAAATCTTTATAGAAGTAGACTACCACATCTTTCTCCTGTGGAATGACTAGTACTTAGAACTACCAACTTTTTGATTAGCATCTTAGCACATTAACCGCTGCACCAATAGGACTCCTTGTTGTTGTCGTTAAATATCATCAAGTCAGTTCCAGCTCACAAGGGCACTGTACTGGGTTCCAAGGAGTGGCTGGTGAGTTTGGACCACTGAACTTGTAGTTAGCTTATCCTACAGTGCCACACCAGGACTCCATGTCTCCTTCCTGTTGTTGTTAAGTGTCCTCAAGTTGGTTCCAACTCCTAGTGACCTTGTGTAGGGTTTCCAAGGAGCAGCTGGTGGGTTTGAACAGCTGACCTTGTAGTTCAAACCGACCTTGATGTCCCATGTTTATTATACAGCCCCACATTCTACAACTGAACCACCAGTGCCCCCTCAGGCTATTAGGGACAGTGTGATCTAGAACTATCTCACTCTAAGGCTGAGCCTGGGACCTTGCCACACCCAAACATTCCTGTTGCTCCCCTTTCTCTTCTTTGCCCTCCTCTTATCTGAAGGCTGGGCTTTGCCACAGGGTCTATCCTGCCAGACCTCCTCCGGACCTGAGGAGTGGGCCTTTCAGTGCCAGGGCTTAAGACCCCTATGCTCACAGAGTCATGGCTCCCCAGGTACCACACACACATACACACACACACACACACACAGAGCCCCAACTAGGGTCCCTTTGATACCAGCAGAGCAGACATGACCAGCCTAAACCCACCACCCTCCTAGATAGGGTGCAGCAATCGTTAGTTCATTCCTTTCATTTCACAAGAGGGTGAGTGACTTTACTAAGGTTATACGGCAACCCAACCCAACCCACTAGCGTGGATTCTATTCCTATAGGACAGAGGGGAACTGCTCCTCATGGTTTCCAATACTTTCATTCTTTAAGGATACAGACAGTCTTATCTTCCTTCGTCAGAGTGTTTGGTGGGTTTGAACCAACAATCTTGCAATTAGCAGCCCAACACTTACCCTGCTGCATTATCAGGGCTCCTTTAGATTATATGGCTAATTAATATTAGAACAGAATCTCTCATGGTGTAGTGGGTTATGCATTAAGCTGCTAATTGTAAGGTGGTAAGTCTTTTGAATCTATCAACTACTCTATGGGAGGAAGATGAGGCTTTCTGCTCCTGTAAAGATTTCCAGCTTTGGAAACCCTGTGAGGTAAGTGGTACTGAGTCAGAACTGACTCCACGGCACACAACCACCACCATAGCCAATATGAAAACACAGATTCAATTGGCCAAATCCTGTATGTACTAGCAGCTGGTTTGCTAGATGTGACATCCTATCTACAGACTCAACTCTGTGGTTGCTAAGTGCCAAGGAGTTGGTTCTGACTCAAAGCAACCCCTCCTCCCCCCATCTTCGGTGTAGGGTTTCTGAGGCTGTAAATCTTTACAGAACAGAAAGCCTCATCTATCTCCCATGAAGGCTCAACCCTTAAACTGATGAAAATAATCCCAGTGGTTTATTATAAATCCCTTCTTCCAAAAGGAAATGGCTATTGTGCTGTATGCCTTATAAACACACTGGCATGGAAGAATGGGAGATGATTGCTGTTTATATTCACTTTAATTTTCTTGAAGGCTGTTGTTGTTGTTAAGTGCTGTGCAGTTGGTTCAGACTCATAGTGACACGTTCATTCTTTAAGGATACAGACAGTCTCATCTCTCTTCATATAGGGTTTCCAAGAAGCAGCTGGTGAGTTTGAAGAGTCCGGTGCTTTATCCCACAATGCCTCACCAGGACTCCTCTTGAAGATGAGTCTGTCAGAATCACTGGAGGGCCTTGTTGGAATGTAGGTTGCTGGATCCTACTTTCAGAATTTCTGATTCAATAGGTCTAGACATGTTGTTAAGTGCCGTTGAATTGGTTCTGACCCATAGCAACCCTGTACAAGGTTTCCGAGGCTGTAAAGTATCTAGAGTGGGGCCTGAGAATTTGCATTTCTATTAAGTTGGTAGGAGATACTAACGCTGCTAGTCTGGGGACATTCCCCTGTCCCTAGAGGTAGCCAGCCTGCAGACTTTTCGTCCTTAGTGTTCACTCCAGTTTCCAATATCCCTTACTTCTAGACTTCTTTTTCCAACCCAAGTTAAGCCTTGATTTACTGTTCTGACAACCATATCATACCAAAAATTCTGATTCCCAGAACTCTTTAACAACATGCTCTGCTTTTCTCACTCAGATTTGGTGCCTGGACGCCTAGGCCTGCTCCCACCCACTGTCATTAAGTTGATTTGGACTCATAGCAACCCTGTCTAGGGTTTCTTTCCGAGGCTGGAAATCTTCATAGGAATAGGAAGCTTCATCTTTCTCCCAGCAGCTAGTAGGTTTGAACTGCTAACCTGAAGGTAACAGCCCAGTGCTTACCCTACAGCGCCACCAGGGCCCCTTAAGTCTGCTCAGAGAATTTTTTTTTTTTTTTTAATTAACGAATCCTCATGGTTTGGGATTAGGGATTTGGTTGCTGGGCCATCGCAGGTGGAAGTCATTCTCTTCCATTGCCATTAGTCATAGCTCCTACCTCCTAAATTATGTGCAGATTTCTGGGTATTGTTCTTTCTCCAGGTGTTCCCAGAACACCTCAGGCCTGGCGCTGTGTGGAAGTATCTAGACAACACTATATGTATGTTCTCTTAACTTGACTTCAGTGCTTTCCTAACTATCCTGTGTTTGATGAAAAATATTCATATATTGTTCCTTGAATCAGAAGTACTCATGTAATCTACAGGTTCAATATTAGGAATAAGAACATATCAAGATGCTAAAACAGGTTTCAGAAGAGCTTCCAGAGTAAAATGGACTAGGGAAAAAAGGCCTGGAAATACATTTCCTAAAGATCAGCCAATGAAAATCCTGTTGCCCACAATGCTGTGACCATGGCGATGATGCCAGATTAAGCTGTGCTTTGTTCTGCTGTGCATGTTGTCATGGGGACTCGACAACAACAACAATGAAGACTGATCACAGTCCTCAGAGAGAATTCAAGTGAAAAATCTGAGTATCACTGGCTTCAACAACGTATTATGATGTGTTAACATGACATACTATAATTTCTATTGATCATTTAAACATTTATTCATAGATAAATGATATCAAAGTCTGTGAATATATAGTATAGATGTATTCAACCACTCACTAACTTTTCAAGGACAAAAATTCTAGTTAACTTGGGAAAAAAGATGTGGTGCTGAAGGTTAAGTAAATGATCTCAAGGTCAGCAGTTCAAATTCACTAGCCGCTCCTCAGAAACCCTTTCCAGTCACCACTGGACCAATAAACAACGTTGTTATCAACAGAGAAAAGATTGAACTTGTCAAGGACTTCATTCTTCTTGGATCAACTATTAACACTCATGGAAGTACCAGTCAAGAAATCAAATGACGTATTGCATTAGGCAAATCTACTGCACAAGACCTTTTTAAAGTGTTGAAGAGCAAAGATGTCAGCTTGAGGACTAAGGTGCACCTGACCCAAGCCATGGTATTTTCAGTAACCTCATGCGCATGTGAAAGCTGGACAGTGAATAAGGAAGACCATAGAAGAATTGATGCTTTTGAGTTATAGTGTTGGAGGAGAATATTGAAAGTGCCATGGGCTGCCAAAAGAACCAATAGATCCATTTTGGAAGAAGTGCAGCCAGAGTGCTCCTTGGAGGCCAGAATGGCCAAACTTTGTCTCTCATACTTCGGACATATTGTCAGGCGAGACCAGTCACTGGAGAAGAATATCATGTTTGGTAAGGTGGAGGGTCAGAGAAAAAGAGGAAGACCCCCAATGAGTTGGATTGGCAAAGTGGCAGCATCAGTGGGCTCAAGCGTGACAACAACTGTGAAGTTGGTCCTGGACTGGGCAGTGTTTCGTTCTATTGTGCATAGGATTTCTATGAGTTGGTACCAACTCAGTGGCACCTAACAACAATAAAAACAATGTCTTTAAGTTCCAACAATTTTTTGTCATCCTCTTCCCCACTGAGTTAACTAGTTAGCGCCTTATGAACCCTCTCCTATGTTTGGAGAATTCTTGACCTTATGAGTCTGCAGATCTCTAAAGCTGGACCTCAAATCACAGGCTCTTTGCAGTCAGGGGACAGTTATGAATCTTTTCTCCACTAGACACACTCATATTGTTGTTAAGTGCCTTCAACTTATATTAACCCTATGTAGGGTTTCCAAGGACTAGCTGGTGGGTTTGAACCACTGACCTTGTGGCTAGCAGTCCAGTGCTGATCCTAAAGCACCACGAGGACTCCAGACTGTTAGACAACTGTAATATTGGAGCACATAACATGAAGAAGGCGTTGCCACTGAGAATCCATCTGGCAACTGTGGTAACAGACATATCCTGCATTTGTTGTTGTTATTGTTGTTAGGTGGTGTCAAGTCAGTTCCGACTCATAGCGAGCTTTTGCGCAACAGAAGGAAATTCTTCCAGGTCCTGCACCAGCCTCACAATTGTTACGTTTTTTCCAACATTTAGAAATACAGGAATGTTTCTAGTTTCCAGTTTCCACCCCTAGTGGTAGATTTACAGTGTCTGTGTCCAAACACCATCACTGGAGTTGTTCCACAGTAAAACATGGGCTTGTTTGTACCTGGAGAGAGGATGAGTCAGTAGATATTTGAACAACAGTCCTACTGATCATAGGAAGAAAAAAATTGAGGGAAGGAAACTAATCACAAAATACAAGTAGAAAAATCTTCACTACTGACAGACATCAGTTTTCAGAAAGACAGGGTCTTCTAAGTACCCAGTACAATTAATGCACAAAGATCCTACCATGGAACTTTATCAAATTTCAGAACCCCACGAATTGATCCTTAAAACATAGCTTTTAGAGATAATAAAAATCACATAAGAAGGTATAAAGATGAGTAAGCCATTATGCTGAACAGGATCCAAAATCAGGATAGCACCAGCTGTCAAGAGCAATATTGAAAACTGGAAATATATGGAATAATGCCTTCAGATTCTGGGGGAAAATCATTTGGAATTTTGTACCCTGTTAAACTATCAGCCAAGATTTAGAATAGAATAAAGCCTTATCAGATATACACGATATACAGTATCAGATACACAATTATCTCAGAAATTTTACTTTCTACACACTTTTTCTAAGGCAACTATTAAAGGATTGTTGTTGCTGTTGTTAAGTGTCCAGTCAGTACTGACTCATAGCGATGCTGTATAGGGTTTTTGAGGAGTGGCTGGTAAGCTTGAGCCGCTGACCTTGCAGTTCAAAGCGACCTTGCAGTCCAGGGTACTAACCCACAGAGTCACATGTTGTTGTTGTTGTTGTTGTTAGGTACCATACAGTCGGCACCAACTCAAAGCGATCTTATGCACAACAGAACGAAACACTGCCCAATCCTGGGCCAACCTCACTACTATTACCACACTTGAGTCCATCAATGCTACCACTTGCCCAATCCATCTCGTTGGGG
>NW_006408550.1:20977262-20985988 GCF_000296735.1 Chrysochloris asiatica | reverse complement strand
ACTTGCATGGGATATCAAAGAGATTGTCTGATGATTTCCGCATTCCGTTGGGGCACCTTTCTTTGGAATGGGCACAAATATGGATCTCTTCCAATCAGTCGGCCAGATAGCTGTCTTCCAAATTTCTTGGCAGAGATGAGTGAGTGCCTCCTGGGCTGCCTCACTATCTTGAAAGATTTCAATTTTGATTCCATCAATTCCTGGTGCCTCGTTCCAGGACTAGAGTCACTACCAAAACAAGGGAGTAAACCAAGCTAAGATTACATAAGGTCTGAGAAACAAAGGATGGGACATGCATACACAAAGAGGTGAAGGCAATTCCAGAATAGTAGTTAAAGAAAACCCCAAATAACAGCTATGTAGCCAAAAATGCAACTATCCATATTAATATTGGATGATGAAGGGGTCAAGTATTGTCTAATAAATTCCTGGTACGTTTGACCTATGGAACATAGTATGGATTGGGGAGAAAACAACAACAAAAATAAAGATATACTGGATGTAAAAGTAATCATAGTATATTTGATGCATTAGGGAGTAACACATACTATTCTGTGCACTAATGATTTAAATACAAACTATGCTATAACTCTACCTGGGGAATGGTAGCTTGAGAGATAAATCCTTGTTGTTTACAAGAGAAAGTTAATAAGTAATGCTTTAAATTGGTAACTCAATACTTAGGACTTGGCATATTATTTAGAAATTTTTATAGATTGAATTATGTCTCTCAAAAATGTGTTGCACTGACTAGACAGGACTGGTGAAAGGAGATGGGGATAAGACTTTTGTGGTTCAACAGTGAATAATTGCTATCAGGACTGATTGTGAATGTTGCAAATGTAAAAGTAGACATTTTATAACAAAAGGAGGAGAGTGGTTGATCTTGCAGTCCAGGGGCAGAGGACCCTGGGACCACCAAGAGAGAAGAGCCGAGTACGGGTCCCTACCCAGAGAAGCGGCCATGACAGAGATGGAGGCAGAGACGATGATGTGTGGAGTTGGAGCGGCTCGGGACTCTAGACTCAAGGAGGCAGAGGGGATTTGTGCTGGTGGCCAGGGGGGAGGCTTGTGGGGTGTACCTTTTGGTTGTTTGAATAGTTATATATTCCTGAGTGCTTCAGCGTACATCCAAAAAAAAAAAAAAAGAGGGGATGGGGAATGAAGCAAATGCTGTTGAATGATGATTGATGATGCATGGAGGCATGGAGGGGATTGTAATCATTGCAATGAAGCGAAATATGATAGAATGAATGTAGAGCTGATGTTCTTCCATGTAAACTATCACTCAATTCACAATAAAAACTTCAAAAAAACAAAACAAACGTGTTGCAATTTCCAACCTGTATACTTGTGGTTAAGGGCACCGGTAGCATTTGTTGTTATTAAGAGCTGTCGAGTTGGTTTTGACTCATAGCAACCCTATAAAGGGTTCCCAAGAAGTAGATGGTGGGTATGAATTGCCAATCTCCAGGTTTCACAAACCAGTGCTGATGGTACAGTGCCACACCAGGAGTTCTGGTAACATGTTGTTGCTGTTGTTAAGTGCCATGGAGTCAGTTCTGAACCATAGTGACCCTGGAAAAGGTCGATTTGCAGTCTAGCGCATTAATCCACAGTACCACACCAGGAGATCTGGTAACATAATGGATTACAAATTGGGCTGTTAACCACAAAGCCAGTAGTTTGAATCTACTAGTTGCTCCATGATAGAAAGATTAGACTTTCTGCTTCTGTGAAGACTTGCAGCCTTGGAAATTGTACAGGGTCGCTGAGTGGAAACTGACTCGGTGGTACACCATACTTGTGGTTATAATCCCATTTGGGAATGGGTTGTCTTGGTTATGTTAATGAGGCAGGATTAGTGTAGAATGTATTTTGAGTGTCTCTCTTTTGAGATATAAAGGGAAATTTTAAAAGCAATCAAGAGAGACAGAGATGACAGGACACATGAAGATCACCCAGGAGTAGAAGCTTAGAGACCTTCGTCTCCATCCAGCAGAGAGAGCACCCTCCCGACAGCCAGCACCCTGGATTTAGAGTTCTAGCCTCCAAAACAGTGAGGAAATATATTTCTGTTTGTTAAAGTCATTCACTGTGGTATTTCTGTTATAGCAGCCCTAGATATCTAAGATGGAAATCTATATAGAAAGACCAGAAGAAACGTTCAGAGAGTTCAAAGTCAATGTCTGTGGGGAGAAAAGATGAATATAAAAAAAGAGTTTGGACCGTCTGTTATTTGTTGTTGCTGTATGCTTTGTAATGCTATTTGATTTTTTAAATTATGTACATGCATTTCTTTTATAAAAATAAAAGTTGGTTTTTAAAAAGTTGTGTGGTAGAGGAGACCACGCATGTCCTTCACCCTGATGCTTTCAGTTAGATAATGGGGACATGGGGCATCTTGAGATCATCCTAAGCATGCTAGCTGCCTACTCATCTATCATGGAGATTGGCCTTGAACACATTTCAATGAAGAAGCCAATGCTTTCTCTTTCTCATCTGGAATCATTAAAATGAGAGCTGTTGAATAGTCATTAAAGTTCAAGAGCTAGAAAACCTGTAAGCAGCATTCTGGGAACTATAAGAGACTTGGCTCTTCAAATTATTTCTTGAATAAAGGTATGTCTTGAATAAAGGTGTCTGGAGACTAAGCCATATTAGAGTGGTAAGAAATAGCACTGGTAATTCACTAGTATGAGAAAGAATTCAATTTTCCACTAGGATATGTTAGAAATCAGAGCATCGTTAGGTGAGCTATCTAGTCTTTTAAAAGTAAGCCCCAAAGGAGCTAGTGCACAAAACGAGTTTAAAAACAACGGGAGGGGGGGGAAATAGCTTAATTTAAAGATTCTACTTGATGAAAAAAATAAAGCAGTCAACATTTAACTTGGGAGTACCTGTGGTGGGATAATATCTCTAAACCACTGCTATCTGTAAAACACAAGCATCTGAATCCCATGAAAGCTGGAGAATACATGGGTGAAATGGCACTCATCAGCTCTGCAGAGGGCAGAGTTACTGCTGCTCTGTCTCTATAATTCAATTCTGCCATGACCAAGCAGCACATGGGCACCAGCAATTAGGGCTACAATGGCTGCTGAATGCCACGGAGCCCTGTGTGTGGCTCCCTCTACATCCCCACACACTGAAGGCTGTCACTGCATTTTTAAATTATTAACATTAGCAAAGGGGAACAGTTTGTTTCAGAGGGTTTATAACAGTACTTACACAATGACATTTGTAAAGAACAAAAATGGAGAATGAAGAACAAGGACAAGAGACAATTGCAAAGTATAATGATAACAGCAGGCCATGTATCGGAAAATATGTCCTCATTTCCATAAATAAGCTCCTTAATGTTTTCAGTTAAAATGAGTCTTACCTTAAGGGATCATAGCAAAGAAAGAAAGAACAAAAGTACCAGAATAGATTTTAGTTAAACTTAGGAATTTCCTTATTCTTAGTTATAGCCACACATTTTATTTATTTATGCACATATAATTATTATATATAGTCCTTAGTCTCCTTAACCTGGGGTCCTGGTGTGGTGCTGTGGGTTAATGCACGGGACTACGGAGTTGGTTTGAATCACGAGGTTGGTAGCAGTTCAAGCTCATCAGCCACTCCTTAGAAACCCTACACAGGATTGCTATGGTTCAGAACTGACTTGGATGGCAAAAAACATCAGTCTTCTTAACCTAACTTACAATTGTCAAGATACTCTGTTGAAAGAAAATAGAAATCGAATTTCCTGGGTCAAATCCAATCTCCCAAACTTGGTGAAAAGAATTTGAGGTAAGAAAATAACTTGGCAAAGAAAACAGAGAAAGGTGTCTTGTGTTCTATCAAATAGAGGATATGCTATCAAGGATAAGGAAAGGACTGGCTAAGAACTGTTGAAACAGTCAGAACTTCTTGGTCTCAGGATGGACATAGAAAAGTTAAATGTTTTATCTATGGTAAGGAGGAAAAACAAATATTGCTTATTCACAAAGTCCAAAGAGTAAGGAAGTCATATTTCCAATGTAATGTTCGTGCTTACATTTTTCACATTTTTTTGGTGGGGGTGAGTGCATGGATAGGAATAAGAGTGAAAGTTAGTTAGAACTATAGCTAGATCTAGGCTGGGTTTATGATTTCATTTGTTAGAGTTATGGTTAGAACTAGGGTTAGTGTTGGGGATAGTGTCGAACTCGGGATAGGAGTGAGGCTTGTTGTTCAGTGCCTTTGAGCCAGTTCTAACTCAGAGTGACCCTGTATAGGGTTTTCAAGGAGCAATTTGTGAGTTTGAACCACTGACCTTGAGGTCAAGTGTTTATCCTATGGCGCCGCACCAGGAGTCCTTTAGGATTATGGTTAGGTTTATTTTTAGTTTTTTCTTGAAATTTACTTGATTTCCTCTTCATTTGAAAATTCTATGACAATATTTGTTCCTCTTTCTACTTCATGGATTTTTTATTTTTTGTAGTTGCATCTAGATCTCTGGTTCTCCATTTTCAGTCTTGTTGGTCGGCTTTACTTTGAATACTTCTGTATCTGAGTTGAGTTCTACGTGGTATTGTCTGTGCAGCTAGCTGTTGGTTTTCTGTTCAAAGAACTCCCTTTAGTGTTTTTTGTAATGGTGGTCTGTTTTTCCACAAGTTTTAAAAATTTGTCTGAAAATGACTGAATGTCACAAGTCATATTTGATGGACGTTTTACTGGATATATGATTTGGGGTTGGTATTTTTTTTTCTTTCTTTCAGAGTTTTATATGTTATTCCATTGTCTTCTTGCCTGCAGGGTTTCTGCTGAGACATCAGAGGTTAGTCTTACTTTGTAGGGAACTTCTTTTTTGAAAGGCTCTCTCAGCATTCTTTCAATGACTTTGGTTTTGAAAAGTTTGAATATAATGTCTTGGTTTTTCTGAGGGAGCACAGAGTTTCCATACAATAAACACTGGAATGAGAACCACACAGTCCATGGTTCAAGTCCACTCCTCAGAAGAAATATAAGATTTCTGCTCCCATGAAGATTTAAAGCCTTGGAAATCCTATACAGGGTCATTATGAATCAGAACTGACTTGATGGCAATTAACAACAACAGCAACATCCTGTTTGGAGCTCATTCAGCTTTTTAGATGGCTATTTTCTTGTCTTTCATGATGTTAGGGAAGTTTTCTTCTAACAACTCTTGGATCATATTCTCTATTTTTTTTTTTTTTTGGTCTTCTGTTATGAAATTGCAATCACAAGTAAGTTATTCCTCTTAATATTGTTCCACAGAAGTCTTAGGCTTTCTTAAGATTTTTTTGCTCTTGTTTTCTGACTGTTTCTCTAGCAGATGAATATTAAGAAATATTTCTTCAAGCTCAGTAATTTGGCCTTCCATTAACTCAATTCTATTTCTTTGTCCTTTCATTGAGTCATTAATCTTCTGCCTTTCTAATTGCTGTGTTTGTGTGGTTTTCATTTGTTCATTTATTTTGCAAGTTCTGAGATAGTTAAGGTTGTGTGACTACTAGTCTGGGTCAGAATTTTCAGTGGTTTAGGAGTTAAAAAGTAGTTAGCACCTCCATGGTGGGATCTATTATGATGCAATCAACCCCACTAGGGGCTCTGATGTGATAAGCTGCTGATCTTGTCCAATTCTCCTTTGTGCTTCAAATTCTCATTTCTATGATGTTAATAAGGTCAGATGAAATTTATAGGATTAAGCTTGAGTTCCTATCTTTTGAGATAGAAAGGCGATTGGTGAGCAGAGGAGGGATCTGCTACCACCAAGAAAGGAGAGCCAGGAATGGAGTATGTCCTTTGGACCTGTCATCCCTGCACTGTGAAGCTCCTAGATCCAAGGGAAGATTGATGCTAAAATGACGATCGCCGAGAACCCTTCCCCTAGAGCCAGCCAGCTCTCTGAATTTGGACTCTAGCCTCCTAAACTATGACAGAATACATTTCTGTTTGGAAGGTATCCACTTGTGGTATTCTGTTATATCAATACTATATACCCAAGACAGCTTGTTTTTTCAAATCTTCTATATTTTTATGTTTTCCTTGATTTCACCTCTAGCTTGTTTGACCATTCTCTCAATCCATTAAAGGTTTCCAAATAGCATTATTTTCCATTTCTAATCAAGCAGTTCTGTAGCGTAGTGGTTACAAATAGGGTTGCTAACTTCAAGGTCAGCAGTTTGAAACTACCAGCTGTTCCGCAGGAAAAGATGAGGGTTTCTGCTTCCGTCAAGATTTACAGCCTCGGAAACCCTGTACAGGGTCGCTATGAATTGGAACCAACTGCACGGTACTTAACAACAACAATCAAGCAGTTCTGCTACCAAATCTACTATTATATTTTCTGACCCTGTATTTTGGTCATTTGTTTGAGGTATTCCTTCTTGTTTCCTCATGTACACTGAAATTGTCTAGTCTCTCTGAGCCATTGTGGTGGTAGCTATATTTAATTGATGATTGTCTACTGGTGTGTTTTTCTGGTGGATGTGGGAGAGACAGGGGTGCTGTGCTTAGTGCCTGACCCTGCAATGGAGGGGGTGCCACTGACCATGCCCCTGGCTTCCAGGAGAACACAGGAATAAAGGAGAACTGCACTCCTCTTGCTGCCAACCTCCAGCCTCATCCTGTGCCTACAGGCCCCTGCATCCACAACCACCTGAAAAAGATGGCTTCACGCCAGCCTGTAGTCTGCCTGTTTTTCTTCTCTCTCACTTGTCCTGCTCAGCTTCCTCTTAAAGTGGACACTCCACTCACGTCTCTGTCCTATCCTCTGAAGCTCAGGGGTTCAGGATCCCCATGTGTATGGTTTCACTTGGTCTCTCACATCTTTGTGGCAGAGGGTCAGTGCATCTACCTACTCCAAAATCTTGCCCCACAATCATTTCCCACATTTTAAGAATAAGACCACGGAATTAGGAAAAGTCTGTTTGTGTTATCAGGTGCCATCAAGTTGGTTCTGACTCATAGCAGCTCTGCACAGTGCTTCCGAGCAACAGCTGGTGGGTTTGAGCTGCTGACCTTGTGGTCCGCAGTCCAGTGCTGATCTTACAGCGCCACACGTGGAGTCCCAAAGATACAAAAGTCTAGAGAAATACAAATGAAAATAGAGGGCTGTTGTTGTTCAAGTCAGTTCTGACTCATACTGACCCTGTATAGGGTTTCTGAGAAGTGGCTGGTGAGTACGAACCACCGACCTTGTGGGTCAAGCCAACCTTGTGGTCTAGTACTTATCCTAAGGAACTACACCAAGACTGCTCAAAAGGGAGTCGAAAATCAAAATTAAACTGCAATTTTGTGTACAAGTAATGTATTTAAATTTTCAAGAAAAAATATAAGAGAAAAGAAATCTATGGTGTGTATAAATTTCAATATCTTTATTTCTAACCAAAACAGAACAAAGGCAAATAGTCATAAACTTGCATTTTAGGCATAAGATATTTTAAATTTCCTAAAGGGATAAAAAAGCAACTACAACAGTACCAACAATCAACCAAACTCTTTGCCTGTTGAGTTAAGCTCAGTTCTATTCTGCAGCACATAGAACTGCAAACAGTTAAGTGCCCAGCTACGATCAAAAGATTGGTGTTCCAAATCCACTCAGAGGTACCTCACAAGAAAGGCCTGGCGATATGTTTCCAAAAGGTTACAGACATTAAAGCTCTGCGGAATACAATTCTACTCTGCAACGCATGGGTTGCTATGAGTTGGAAATCAACTTGTGGGCAATGGTAGTAGAATCTTACAAAAGTACACTATTGTGACAACACTGAGGAAATTCAATCAAACTACCAACCTTTTGGTTATTGTTGTTGTTAAATGCCATCGAGTGACCCTGTGTAGGGTTTTGGAGGAGTGACTGTTAAGCTTGAACTGCCAACCTTATGGTTCAAATGAGTTTGCAGTCCAGCATGTTAACCTATAGTGCCACACCAGGATTCCAACAGCAATAACAATTTTGCTACTGCGCACCATTTGTGCCAGAGACCTAAAAACACAAGACACTGGAAAAAATAACTGGAACACAATAGTTCTCAGCATGTAAACTGCAGAATCACAGGGTCTTTGATAATAAGTGGCTTTTTAGAAGACTGCCAGGCCTTTCTTCCAAGGTATGGATGTTGTTGTTGTTATTGTTATGTGCCGTGGAGTCGGTTCCTGCTCATAGCGACCCTGTACAGGGTTTCCAAAGCTGTAAATCTTTACAGGAGCAGAAAGCCTCATCTTTCTCCTGCAGAACCGCTGGTAGTTTCGAACTGCTGACTGTGAGATTAGCAGCCCGATTGGTAACCACTACACTACACAGATGGACTCAAAACTTCCAACCTTTCAGTTAGCAACATTAACTATTTGTATCACTCAGGGACTCTGCTCTTCATCTCACCAAACCCAACCAAATGCCATTGGTAAATTGCAACTTATACAACCCTGGATAGTTTCTGAGACTAAATCTTTATGGGAACAGGCAACCTCTTGGAGTTTCTAATGGGTTTGAACTGCCAACCTTGCCTAACCCACAGAATTATTGTTAAGTGCTGCTGAGTCTGCCGTTGAGGCAGCTCTGACTCATATCCACCCTGCATAGGGTTTCTTAGAAGTGCTTGGTAACTTTGAACAGCCAACCTCGTGGTTAGCAGTCCAGTGATTATCCTAAAGCACCAAATCAAGTTCCACAGAACTGTTGATACATGCCTTCTGTTCCGACCCATAGCGACCCTGTGTAGGGTCTCCAA
>NW_006408550.1:20974412-20975417 GCF_000296735.1 Chrysochloris asiatica | reverse complement strand
ACAACAACAACAACATCATTCTTCAGTTAAGATAAAAAGAACACACCACAAGTAAAAATCTTTAAATTTCTAAAAAGCAAAGGTGTCACTTTGAGGACTAGGGGTTTCTGGAAAAGCCAGGATCTTTTTAATCACCTCATATGCATATGAAAGTTGGAAAATGAAAAAGGCAGAGAGAAGAACGGGTGGATTTAGACTGTGGTGCTGCAAATACTGAATATATCCTATGTTATCAAAGGAATGAACAAATCAATCTTTTAAGAAATACAGCTAGGAGCATTCTTGTTGTGACTTCAGTTCACTTTGGACATTCCATCCGGAAAGGTCAATCATTAGAAAAGGACAGTGTACTTGGTAGAAGGCCAACAAAATGGAGGGAAACATCCAATAAGGTAGAATGACACAACAGCTGCCAACATGAATTTCATCACATCAACAATCAATAAGATTAAGTTGGATTAAGCAATGAATTAAGTACCATTTGTCTGTGTTCCACCTAGACCACCATGAGTTGGAGACACTCAAGGGTAATTTTCAACATGTACCACTAGGTCAGCAGTTTGAAACTACCAGCTGTTTTGCAGGAGAAAGATGAGGCTTTCTGCTCCTGTAAAGATTTACAGCCTTGGAAACCCTGTACTGGATCACTATGAGTCGGAACCCACTATACAGCACACAACAACTGGGTACTTTACATATGCTGTTGTTAAGTGCTTGCAGTTGAGTTGGTTAAGACTTTTAGTGATTCTTGAAAGAAAAACTAGCAGGAAAAAAAAACAAAACAAAAATGGTAGTCTGCTTGACTATTACAAAAACAAGCAAGTTGTTCACTGGGGAGCCAGCAAGGCAAGCATTCAAGTCCCTTCAGGACAAATCCCCCTCCAAGACTGAACCTCAAAGGGAACACATGAGCAGGCACCTAAGCTTGCACCAGTTTGGTGCACCAGATTGATCTCCTGGTGAGTGGAAGAGTGGGAAAGGCAGCAATAAAGATATGGGCCGAGT
>NW_006408550.1:20939468-20974137 GCF_000296735.1 Chrysochloris asiatica | reverse complement strand
AAAAAAAATTTTTTTTAAATAAAGAAAACAAGTGTAAATTGCTACAATCTGATGAACTTGACCTATACTTATGGATGTCATAGCTCATAATACCAATTGAGAGGGAAGGAGTCTTCACATCCAAGATCAATCCTATCCCCTTTGTATATAGGGTTGATAGGGACAGGTAACTTAGACACTGATGACCTAAAATGGGAGGGGTTATAAAGGCATGAAGTGACTGGCTTACAAGTTTTCAAGAGGGAGTTTAGTTTTAGAGTCTGTGGGGGAAGTTAGAGTCCCCACTGAATAGTTTTAATCTTGTCTAGATAGGTCTGGTGAAAGGAGATGGGGGACAAGATTTGTATTATTCAATAGTAATTGTTATCATAAGGAGCTCTGGTAGCATAGTGGTTAGGAATCGGGCTGTGAACCGCAAGTTCAGAAGTTCGAAACTACTATCTGTGTTGCAGAAGAAAGATGAGGCTTTCTCCTCCCGTAAAGATTTACAGCCTCGGAAATCCTGTACTGGGTCGCTATGAGTCGGAACTACCACCACCACCAACTGTTATCATGACTAATTGCAACTTTACAATTGTCACAATTGTAAAGGTAGAAGTTTTGTAATAGCAAGTGGGGAGTCATTAATCTTATAGTCCAGGAAGAGAGAATCCTAGGACCATCAAAGGAGAAGAGCACAAGCAGAATGTGGGAACCTATCCAGAGAAGCAACGAAACCAGAGATGGAAGCAAAGATGATATGGAGAGAGAGAACAGCTGAGGACTCTAGACCAATGGAAAGAGAAAGGCTGTGTGCTGGCAGCCAGGTGCCGGTGGCCAGCGGGCAGGCTTGCAGAATGCGTACTTTGGTTGTTTAAATGATTATATTCCTGAGTGTTTTGGTGTACATCCATTCCCCCCCACTGGAAAAAACAAACAAACAAAGGGAATAGAAGCAAATAATGTTGAATGATGATGCACAGAGATTGTAATCATTGCAAGGAAACGATGAGTGTAAAACTGTTATTCTCCCATGTAAACTATCACTCAACTCACAATAAACACATAAAATAAATTTAAAAAAATAAGCTTTGATATTTAAGGGGATAAGTTTCAGTAGTATGAAAAATTAATGTATATAAAACACCTCTGTAAACCAGACCTGGAAATTAAACATGGAATACTGGAATATGTTTATGAAATATTAGAATATGAATAAGATATTTGCATTACTGCAAGGGTGGATAATATTCTGTGCATATCTACTGAACCTTATAGAATGACTAGCTCATGTAACCCTTCGATGGCAAAGAACATATCCTAATGACTGCCTAATAAATGAAATGGATATATTTTTAAATTTTTTTAAAAATGACTTAATAGTCACCCTGTCAATGGCTTCTAACAAGGAGCTGGTGGGTTTGAATTGCTGACCTTGCTATCTTGGTAAATTTTACAACTTTGAACATGTATAGTCATTTCTGGAGTTAGAAAACCAAAAGGGAAGAGCACACCAATATTTTTCAAGATAAATTGTGTCCATTTTGCCCATAGACACAATTAATTAGTAGGTTATTGCAAAGAAAGCTAGTTTAATGTGACTAGCCAGATGCTTAATTCTCTGCTTAATTCCATATTCCAAAATTTCATTCAACTATATTTAGTGGTTACGAATCGGGCTGCGAACCTTAAGGTCAGCGGTTCGAAACTACCAGCCACTCCGCGGGAGAAAGATGAGGCTTTCTACTCCCGTAAGGATTTACACCCTCGGAAACCCTGTACAGGGTCGCTATGGGTCGGACCCGACTCGATGGCACTTAACAACAACAACATATTGAATATAAATATGGCATAGTGGTTACGAAGGCTGCTAACCTCAACAACATGTTGACAAAAAGGGCTATTTTAGGTAACTTTGAATACTCCGAGATAGATAAATTATATTTTTTTAAATGAAAGAAAAAATTCTGGGGATTTAGTTCCAAGGATTAAACCAGATACTGCATTATCCTGTGTGACATCCACAATTGGGCACGTATACTTGGAGCAAAAGGAAACAGGCTTCTGGGCTGGGGGTGGAAAGGGGGACTTCTGGCCAGGTCACATGGCAGAGAACATGTGCCCAAATCCGTAAAGAAGACAGACGTTTCTCGGCCGGCTTTCCTGGTGCATGGCTTTTCCTCTCGGCCAAGATCTCTTTCACAGCCCCGGAGAGGCCTGTTGGAGCCTCCACTCCTGTTGCTGTAGTTCACACAAAGTTCGAAAAACCCCAGGTACCTGCGCCTCGAACGCAACCGACCGAAAGCACAGGGGCGGGCGTCTCTATTTTCCGTCTCCAGATTCCAGATCGTCCCCACCAGCGGCGTGCGCATCCCCTTTCCGCACCTCGGACATCACAGACGTCCCGGGCGGGGAGTGGGGCCTGGTTGCCTGACCGACGCCTAGCGAAAGTGCACCGCCACGAAGCTCCGTCCGCTTCTCATGCAGCGATGCGCAAGGATGATTGGGAGGCAGGAGCAGACGCCGTGGACCGCAGCCACACTCCCGGCAGGAAGGGGGCGTGGCCCCAGGCGGCGCGGCCATAGTGATTGTATGAATGGGGGGGGGGTTTCCTCCGTCCGCAGGCGCGTTTCCGGCGCTCTCCCCCGCCTCCTGCGTCCTGTGGTCTCGCCCACCCTCGCTGCCATGTTGGATTGTGCGGCCGCCGCCGCTGCCGCCGCAGGAGGAGGGTTGGAGGAGGAGTTGGGAGTTTAGCGCAGCCGCCGGACTGCGAGGACAACGACCGGATCCGGCCCGAGACTCGCCGAGCAGGAGTGCCGAGCTTTGCTTTCTTAGCGCGGCCCGAAGGCGGCCCTCGGCCGGCGCTTCCTTCCCTCGGCCTCCACCCTGCGCCGGAGGAGCTGCGAGATGCTGCACCTCTGACTCCCCTCCTCCCGCCCCTGTCACCGAGAGGCGGACGAACGCTCGCCCACTCGCCGGAGGAGACGGTCCTGGACTCGCAGCCCGGCCGGCCACACCATGAGCTCCGGCCAGCAGCAGCCGCCGCCGCCGCGGAGGGTCACCAATGTGGGCTCCCTGCTGCTCACCCCGCAGGAGAACGAGTCCCTCTTCGCCTTCCTCGGCAAGAAATGTGTGGTCAGTGGCCGAGACCCGCGCCGCCACCCCGATGTGATCGCTCGGGTTGAGGGCCGGGAAGGGGGAAGTGGGAGTGGGAAAGGTGGCGGCAGCGACCCTGGGAGGGTCCCGCCTCCCTCCAGGCCTCCTGCCGGCGGCTGGCCTGCGCCGTGCCCAATCCTCCTGCTTCCCGGTGCGGGCAGTGCGGGCCGGGGAGCGGACAAGTGTCTCCTGTCCCCTCGGCAGGCCTGCGCGGGAGCCCTCCCGGCCGGGACCCTACCCGCGCTCATGCTGTTGGTGCAAACTTTACTCGCTGGCCACAAGGGGATTTCTTGCCGCAGGAGCCGCTTGCTTGCAGTACCCGGGCCCCCTTTCTGGCCCTAGCTTCACCTCCTACTCTTTGATCGGGGCGTGCCTTTCTTCACAATGCCAAAGGTTCCAGGAATGGCTAGGTCGGGGAACGGAGCCCAAATATGAATGAAGCGCATCAGCAGATGGGTCTTAGCCTTCCTTGAGGATCTCCGGAGGGAATGAAGTCGAGACCAGGAACGGGGGCAGGAAATGCTCCTGCTTTCCTTTGCAGAAAAACTGGGTTGATCTCTCTAGCAATCTCACCCAGGCCTGGCTTCTGCTCTTCTCCCCCTGATTTATATTATTTTATTTTTCCACTGGGAAGAAAGGAGTGCTGCTCTCCCCGCAGCCATGCGCAGGGAAACCGCAATCTCTAGTAGTTTTTGGCCGTTGGGACTTGAGAATGATTCTTAGATTAGGGTTCTAAGGCCGATTCCAGCCCCAGATGGCCGGGTTGGAGCCAGCAGCTCTGCTGTGGGAAGGGGAATGTGTGTTGTTGACGGAAGCATTCATTACATTGGCTGCTGGCACTTGGCGGGGGGTGGGGAGGTTCTGCACCGCCGTGTAGGCCTTGTCTGGCTGCATCCCACTGCGGTGGCTAGGGTGAACTGTGGTTGTGTTTGTGGGAACGCTGGCTGGGTCCTTTGCTCCCCTCTGTGCTGTTGGTCATGGTTAACACCTGCAGAATATGTTCCACGGGCATTGCAACAAAGCTGTGTCATTGTATAATCTTCCTTAGTAATGTATGATCTGCCAACGCAGACTATACCTGCTTGTTTTAGAAGTTAGGGTTAGAACGTTTCTGGAAAGTTACTAGATTAATTGTTAACTTTGTGGGAGTCTACCTACCCTTTGTAACTCGTGCCATCCAGTTGGCGATTGAATCATTCATTGTGTTCAATTTCAGATGTGTTTTCATATTGCAGAAGTTAGATTTTAGAGAATGGAGTTTGAGTTATAAGATGAATGAAACAAGAGGTGTGCTTAAAACTCGAATTTTGGGGAACAATTTAAAGATAATCAAGTCTCTTCCGCAAACACGTACACTGTTCACAAATCAGAAACGAAACAAGAAGAGTTCGCCAGTGAGCCCTAGGCTACACAACCATCTAATAGTGTAACCAGGGCTCCCAGGCCGGGCCTGTTGTATTTTCCACTACATCATGTTGTAGAAGTTGTTGTTTTTTCATTTACTTGTTATTTATTTCTAAATATAGTACTAAAGGAGTATTCATGTTATCTTTCTGTTTCATCAAAAAAACAAGGTAGTTCAAATGTAAGCCTCTTACAGAAGAATTCATGCATTTTTCAGTTTAGGAAAATATCCAGCACTTTGAATTTTATATTACCTGCAAATGGGGGAAAAAAATTCCAGTGTTGCGGGTTCATTTCATTGGTATGTAATCTGTAACCAAGAAAAAAAAAAAAGTACTGTTTTACATACCAGCCACATTAGGCCAGATATTACATTTATACACAAGCATACTGATTTAATAGTTCTGTGCCTACCATGAGTGGTTAGTGGTTGCAAGAATGCTGTGATATAGAATGACTATAGTGTCTGTCACTTAACTGGGTAGCAGGTGCTCAACAGGCTGTCAATATTCAATGCTCAGCTTCTTTTTGTCTTCTATTGTAAACCAAGGCTCTTTACCTTTTGAACTAATTTCATTTAAAATCACACTGGTACAGTTATCTCCTCTCTTGGGATGAAATTGTTATAAAGATTAACATTAATAATTGAAGTCATCAGTTAATAGAGAGTAAAGTAAGAATGATATTTTAATTTTCTGTAACAGTCTTAGTTTTTTCTTTGCTATTTAGCCTGTTTTTGTTAGTTTGAAACAATTCAGAAGTTCATTGTCCCATAGTAAATTCAGTAGTAAATTTGGTCTGAGTTACAGGTCATTGTGTTAGGCAAGAAGGCTGTGTAGAGCTCTTTGGAAGTGTTTAAGCAGAAGTTGGTATGGTCCCAGCTCTCGAGGAGCTTCATTCCATCTCTCATTTCTTCAATAAACATGTATTGAGTAACAAAACATCGAGGTCAGAATCAGCAGTAAGGAACTTACTGTGTCTAAAAAGGGAAACAAATGTGTAAACTGATGACTAAGTCAATACTTCAAGAGTGATGTATAAGAGGCATACTGTCAAAATGGAAAACGCCTTGGCTTTGTAGTCAGCTGACCTGAGTTCAAATGCATAGATTATTGGACAAGGTTCTTATCTTCTCAGTCCTAGGTTTGATGAACTCTTCTACAAAATCAAGGATACTTTTATTGGGTGGTTGTGTGGATTAGCAGAGCTGCATGTAATGTTTGTTGTTTTGTTTATTAAGTACCAGCGAGTCAGTTCCAAGTCTTAGTGACCCTGTGTAGCGTTTCGAAGGAGTGACTGGTGGGTTAACAGTCCATTGCTTATCCTACAATGCCAACAGGACTACTTATGTAATTGAAGGAAGCTATTTTTATATATGAGTATTGGTATGGTGCTGTAGGATAAGCACGAACCTCAAGGTCAGTTTGAACTGCAAGTTCTCATCGGCTGCTCCTCAGAAACCCTGTTCTGTGAGTCTGACTCAGGACACTTAACAACACCCCCCCCCCAAAAAAAAACCATTATATTGTGAATTGAATGAAGGTTTACAGAGCAGATCATCAATTACATTCAACAAATCATGTACTTTGCTTCATTGTTGTTGTTGTTAGGTGCCATTGAGTCAGTACCAAATCATAGCTACCCTATGCACAACAGAATGAAGCACTGTCTGGAACTGGGCCAACACATGGTTGCAATCCCCTCTGTGTACCAACAGTTAACAGTATTTACCTCTGTTCTCTTGAACTATTGCATTCCTCCTTGTGTCTCCCGCTAGCTTCATCTTTCCTCTGCTAACCTCCCTCTTGAACAACATTTTTATATAGGTTGAGGTAGGCTTAGGGCATCAAAGGAGAGTTGGTGATGAGAGATGAGAATGAAACACTATTTAAAATGGGGAAACCTGAATCTTTAAGGTGACTTGATATTTTCCAGATTGACAAGGGATGGATGAAACAGCTTGGAAAGTTAGGGATCCTCCAAGTGGTTTGTTCTGGAGCAAGAAAGGTGTCTGCTGGGATTTGTAAATGGAAGTCTGTAGTGGGATCATTGTAGAGATGATTAGAAATGCGTATGGCTGGACCCCATCACTAAATGATGTTCAGATTTGCTGTGTCTGAGGTGGCACTTGGACAGCTCTGTTTTTAGCAAGGTTGGCAGGTGGCTTTGATGTTCCAAGTTACAGAACCACTGCTGAAGACCACTGTGTTGTGAAGGATGAGCCTGGCTGGGAGTACCTTGAATGTTAATAGGTATACCTTGAATCTCTGGTCCACATTTTGTGAATTAAAGTAAATTAAATCAAAATATTAATGTGTATTTCATATCTGTAGAAGAGAGATTCACACTTGTAACAACCTGAAAGTTAGAATTAACTCCACAGCAATGGGCTTGGGGTTTTTTTTTTTTGGTTCATTAGGAGAAGGCATGATTGAGGAAGTGTTGCACTATTGGTTATAATCTGCAAGATCAGATCTGATTTTTAGCAAGTTTGTTGGGGAAGGTGAAGGCAGTACAGAAATTGGGTTGAGGGTGACGATTAGAGACAAAGGAAATCAGATAGGCTTTTATAGTGGTTCATGGGAAAGATAAGGAGGGCCTGAATTAAGGCAGTGGGAATTCAGGAACAATTTGAAAGATCCCAGCAGGATTTAACCTCACTTAGAAATATGACATGACGAAAGTGAATTGGATTAAAGGGGGGAAGTATTTTAGCCACTACTCTTCTGGCAGCTTGTCATACTATGGTGGTTTGTGTGTTGCTGTGATGCTGGAAGCTATGCCATAAGTATTTCAAATATCTTCAGGGTCACACACATGGTGGACAGTTTTCAGCAAAGCTTCCAGACTAAGACTAGGAAGAAGGACCTGAGTATCTACTTCTAACAAATTGCCCAGTTTTAAGAATAGCAGTAGAACACTATTTGAATTGTGAGGATGGCGTAGGACCAGGCAGTGTTTTGTTCTGTTGTTACATAATAACATTACTATGAGTTGGAACCAGTGGCTCTGTAGGATAAGCACTGGACTGCTAACTATAAGGTCAGCTATTCACACCCACTTAGTGGCTGCTGCTCTGTGGGAGAAAGATGTGGCTTTCTACTCCTGTGAAAATTTACAGTCTATGGTTTGGTTATGGTACTAACAACATCATGTTGTTGTTATGTGCCGTGGAGTTAGTTCTGACTCATAGCGATCCTGTACAGGGTTTCCAAGGCTACAGATCTTTACGGGAGCAGAAAGTCTCATCTTTCTCCTGTGGAACAGCTGGTAGTTTTGAACTGCTGACTGTGAAGCTAGCAACCTGATTTGTAACCACTATGCTACCAGAGCTCCTTTAACGACATCATAACCAACAACAAAAAAAGTATGTAGAAAGCTACATATCTCACAAAATGGAAATATACCTATATATTAGTGGGACTTCAGTTCGTAAAGGAGCAAGGCTTCATGGAGACAGTAAATCTGTTGTTTTGCCACAGGTTTTAAAAATATAAATTGTAGAAGTTGACATCTCATTTAAAATTACATATACACGTGAGCATCAATAAAAAATTATTGCTACAAAACCAAGTGTTAAGTGCTATCCAGTTAGTTCCGATTTATAGTGACTCTGTATAGGGCTTCTGACTAGTAGCTCTGGTGGCATAGTGCTAACCGCATGGACAGCAGTTCACACCCACTAGCTGCTCCATGGGCAAAAGGTGAGGTTTTCTGCACCCATAAAGAATTACAGCCTTGAAAAACATACAGTGTCGCTGTGAGTCGGAACTGACGTGACAGCACACAGCCCCCGCCAGAGGCTTTTTGAGGAGTGGCTGGTGGATTTAAGCTGCCAACCTTGTCACTAGCAGTCTGGCACTTCTCCTGTAGTGCCACACAAAATCATAGAAACCTTTATTAAACAAAAATGTCTAACTGTACAGTAATTATTTCTCAGCATATCCTCCCTCTAGTTCTGTACACTTCTGAAGGTGGTGTTTCCAGCTCTTTACCCTTCTCCAGAATATTCAGCATTCTTTGATTTATACCACATCAGAATGGGAGTTTGGACATCCTCGAGGCACTTAAATTGTATTTCTTTTAAATATCTTTTGAGTTTGGGGAACAAAAAGAAATCTAAAGGGACAAGATCAGGGCTGTATTCTCATAGGACAGCTCCTACTGCCTACAATGAAGGGAAGGTGCATTGTCGTGATGGGGAAAATAGTCCTTGGTGTAACTTTCCTGACCTTATTCTCATCAGTGCAATTTTCCATTTACCTAAAATTTCATACGAAACTCCTGTGATCATCCCATGTCCTTCGAGAAAATCTATTAAGATTATCCCTTGGAAATTCCCCCCAAAAGTTGCCATACTTTCTCAGCTAACCGCTCTGCCTTGAATTTAACTGGCCTAGCATATCTCCTTGAAATTCACAGTTTAATTGGACCCTACCAAGACTAACCTAAGTTTATTGCCGAGAGAGCTTGTCTGTAGTCATCCACCTGTCATAGGCATGCTTAAACATACTTGGTTTGCAATAAACCTATGCGTATATGAACTGGAACACTGGTGGCAATATTTTTTCTTACCCTTATATAAATGTGTTAGTACTTTAACGTAAAGCCGATGGTCCTGATATTGGTTACTGTTTTGTTAGGTACTATGCACACAGAATGAAACACACTCCAGTCTCGCCCCACCCTCACACTCGTTGCTATGTTTACTCCGTTGTTGAAGCCACTGCGTCAGTCCATCTTATTAAAGGATCTCCCTCATTTTTGCTGACCCTGTACTTTACCAAGGATGATGTCCTTCTGGTCACTGTGATTGTGTTGGTAAGTGCCGTTGAGTCCGTTCCAACTCACAGCGACCCAGTAAGGAGTTTCCAAGGAGCAACTGGTGGCTTTAAACTGCCGACCTTGTGGTTCATAGTCCAATGCTGACCCTATAGCACCACACCAGAAGTCTTTCTGGTCACTGGCTGGTAGACTCTTTTTTATTAATAGGACAACAGTTGAGAGAGAAGCTGGTCTTGCTTTTGTGGTGGGTTGCTTTTCAGGTGTTGTGATTTTAACGTATTTTCTGTAGAGTACATGCAGTCTTGCCAAGTACTGGTTACAAATGGGTCTACTAACCTCAAGGTCAGCAGTTCGAAATTACCAGCTGTTCCATGGGAGAAAGATGAGGCTTTCTGCTCCTGTAAAGATTTACAGTCTTGGAAACTTTGTACAGGTCGAGTGCCTATCCTGTGTGCTACCCCAGGACTCAACTCATTGCCTTGTTAGTAGAGTCCTCTTTTGCTGTGAAGATCCTTAGAGCAAAACAAGGTGACAGTTTATTTTTCACAGAAATAGAATGTACATTGTTTACTGTAAATATAATTATTACTGCTGTATGACTGAGCAGTCTAGCATTTTTAAGTATTATTAGGGAGCGTGGTGGCTCTGTAGGGTAAGCACTGAATTGCAAACCATAAGGTTAATGGTTCAAGCCCACCAGCCATTCTGCAGGAGAAAGATGATGCTTTGTGCTCCCAGAACGTTGTATAGCCCTGGAAACCCTATACAGGATTGCTGTGACTAGACTCCCTGGCACGTAACAACAACATATACTAGTTAGAAGATACATAGCGTTTTTGATGCCAGTTCACAGATAATAGTGTGACAAGATATATCCTGTCTTTGTGTAGTACTCCTGTGTCTGTCCTAAGAAATGGTAGAGTCCTTCAAGTCACCATCTGGCTCACTGTACCCTCATCCTCACATAACTAAATGCTGCTTGTCCTGTACCATCCCCATCATCAGTTGTAGCTCAGACCATTGTGATCCGTATGGTTTGTATTGGCTGATTCCGAAGCAGGTCGTGAGCCCTCTCTGACTCGCTGAAATCATAACAACTCACAAACTTTGACCGACAGACGGCTGGTGGCTGTGCATGAGTTTCATTGGCCAGGAACTGAACTTGGATCTCCTGTGTGTAGAGTCCTGCGGTGGCGCTGTGGGCTGATGTGCTGGACTGCAAGGTCAGTTTGATCTGCGCGGTTAGCTGCTCAAGCTCACCAGCCAGCTGCTCCTTGGAAACCCTATACAGGTCGCTGTGAGTCGGAACCAATTCAACGGCACTTAACAACAGCAACAAATTGAAAGTAGAGTAATGTTGACCAGACAAATCGTGGGACAAATATTTTAAAATAGTATCGAGTGAAAGATTTATGGTGACCTTGTATTTCAGTTACTATGACTGTTAGTTTGCTTTAATTGTTCATTGGACGTTGGATTCTTCTTCCTCAGCGATTTTCCAAAAAATGTACTTTTAAATTGACTTAAAGATATACTGTAGAAATCTGTCTCTGTAAAAGGAGCACTTTTAATATTCCATACAGATGGAAACAAAGGACTGTAAGAAAGACACCCAGGAATATGAGTAGAAAATGCTGTTAAAAATGATATTTAAAAAAAGAGCTAAAATGAATAGAGAGAAATACTGTTAACTGATGGTACGTGAAGGGGATTATAACCATTGTAATGAAACAAAGCATATGATTTGTTGAATGTAAAACTGATGATCTGCCCTGTAATCTTTCACTCAATTCACAATAAAAACTTAAAAAAAAAAAAAAAGATTTTGAAACCCACTCCCACTGCCATTGATTCGATTGCAACTCATCTTGTGTAGGGTTTTTGAGGTTGCAAATCTCTATGTGAGCAGAAAGCTTCATCTTCCAGGAAGAGGCTGGTGAATTCGATCTGCTGACCTTGTAGTTAGCAATGCATTATTAACTGTTGTTAAGTGACATCAAGTTGGTTCCAATTCATAGTGACTCTGTATAGGGTTTCCAAGGAACAGTGAGTGAGTTTGAACTGCCCAGCCTTGCATTTAGCAGTCCAGTGCTTAGAGTATCTCAAGATAAACTTAAGAAGTCTGGGGTGGCACTGTAGGAAAAAGCACTAGACCTCAGGGTTGGTTTGAACCACAAGATCAGTGGTTCAAACCCACTAACCAACCACTCCTTAGAAACCCTATATCACGTGATGGTGGTGGTGGTATGTCATGGAGTTAATTCTAACTCATAGCCACCCTGCATAGGGTTTGTTGTTGTGAAGTGTCGTTGAGTCGGTGCCTACCCATAGTGACCCTGGATAAGGTTTCCAAGGAGCAGCTGGTGGACTTGAACCACTGACCTTGCAGTTCAAACGGCTTTGCAGTCTGGCGCATTAACCCACAGCACCACACCAGCTGTAAATCATTACGAGATCAGAAAGGCTCATCTTTCTCCTGCAAAACAACTGATAGTTTCAAACTACTGACCTTGAGGTTTGCAGCCCGACTTGTAACCACTACACTACCAGTGTTCCTTTGGAAACCCTATACAGGGTCACTATGAGTCGGAACCAACCCAATAGCACTTAACAACAAACTCAAGGTAACTTGAGCTGTTTTTCAAGTTTCACTTTAGACTT
This sequence comes from Chrysochloris asiatica, assembly GCF_000296735.1. Taxonomy (NCBI): domain Eukaryota; kingdom Metazoa; phylum Chordata; class Mammalia; order Afrosoricida; family Chrysochloridae; genus Chrysochloris; species Chrysochloris asiatica. The sequence continues at coordinate 20,962,152 of NW_006408550.1, read as the reverse complement.
TTATCTTAGATTTGGAGAAGCTAAAAGTATTTAGAGAAAAGTTTATTTATTTATCATGCCATGGTTCTGAAATAAAGTCATTAATGGTGAGGCCCTCCTGTATGACAATTAGCTTTAGTTGCCGTAAAAGTAATCAGAGAAACGGGCCTTTAAAAAATGCACTTTGTTGTTGTCAGGTGCCATCGTGTCGGAACCGACTCATAGCGACCCCGTGCACAGCAGAACGAAACAATGTCCGATCCTGGGCCAACCTCACTACCGCTGCCACACTTGAGTCCATCAATGATGCCACCTGGCCAATCCATCTCGTTAGGGGTCTTCCTCTTTTTCTCTGACCCTCCACCTTACCCAGCATGGCATCCTTCTCCAGCGACTGTTTCCTCCGGACAATATGTCCAAAGTAGGAGAGACGAAGCTTAGCCATCCTGGCCTCCAAGGAGCACTCTGGCTACACTTCTTCCAAAACAGATCCATTGGTTCTTTTGGCAGTCCATGGCACTTTCAGTATTCTCCCCCAACACCACAACTCAAAAGCATCAATTCTTCTACGATCTTTACTTTAGTAAAGGAAATGTACTTTAGTAAAGGAAATAATTGATTTGGATGCAAAGCATAAAGCTAGTCAGAAATTCAAATATTTCATCAATGAAATCTCGTCATGATTAACCCTTGATAACTTTCTGAGAGTATAACACCCTTTCAGGATCTTAAAATACAGGGAAGAAGGAGTAAGGAAGCGAGCCTGTGAGAGGGATAAGTAAGTACATTGAGTACTAACCCCTCACGTCTTTACTGAGTTGTTGGGGAAGACAGAACGCATCTATAAGACACAGACTACAGGCCAACATATGCTGAAACTGAACTCCTAGGAGAGGTCTGTATTACTGTGGGATGTAATACTGGACTCCTAGAAGAGGTCTGTATTACTGTGGGATGTAATACATCACTGTGGACCTCACAAGGTATGTACCATTTGTCAGGAGCAGGGAAGCAGCTCGTTTCACTCATAGGGAAATGTGTGAGCAAAAGCAGAGAGTAAAAAAATGTGCAGGGAGTGTTTGAAGTTGAATAGGCTAGCATGGATAGAATTAGAAGACATGTTTCAAGAATAAATTAAGGACAGATTTGGAGGACTTTGAACTTCAGATGTAAAGGCTAAGCTTTATTCTCTTGGTAGTAATGAGCTACAACATTATTTACTTTATCAAGTGTAAAGATAGGAATGATTTAGAGATGGAAGAAATAGACAGTATTATAGTAGGAATAATTGAATGACGATTTAAAGTTTACTAAAGGAGCTCTGGTAGCGTAGTGGTTCCTAATCGGGCTGCTACCTGCAAGGTCAGCAGTTTGAAACTGCCAGCTGTTCCGCCGGAGAAAGATGAGGCTTTCTGCTCCCGTAAAGATTTACAGCCTTGGAAACCCTGTACAGGGTCACTATGAGTCAGAACCGACTCCACAGCACACAACAACACCAACAAATACTTCCTCATTAATTCCAAGAGACCTGGTTGGCATAGTTAAAGAACCTGAATTGTGGTAGGATCTGGAACAAAAAGGGTTAAAATGGGAAATAAATACTTGGTCTTTGACCCATGGTGGATACCGTTAGTCACACTCAGCATTTATTTATTTATTTTTTTAAAAACCCAATACAGATGGTCTCTGAATCCTCAGGATAGCCTACAAGTAGCCACTACCAATGAGTCCAAGTTCATGGTAGGTAGAATCTAGTTGCTATTTCAAGGCTAAATATTAGAAGCATTGTAAAGAAGAAAATGATTGACTATATGAATTCCAGATGATTTCCCAAGTTTTAAACATGTATTTCCATGTGTCCTTTACAGGTACAAGAGGGATTCAGAAAGTTCATAGAAAAGTTATGTTTTAATTTCAGTTTTCCATAAACTTTCTGAAGCCTTCTTGTATGTCTGTGAAGTATATTCTAAAAAATGAAGTCAGGTCACAAGCATTACTAATAACATGTATTTCTGAGTTGTCCTCTGAAACATTTGTTATACTAGTTATTAAAATATCTCTTTTGCTTTTGACACTATCACAGGTGAAAGAAATCTCATTGTGATTTGTAGTTTGTAGTAAGGTAGAAGACCTTTTCACATGTCTGCTGGCCATATATATTTCTTTTCCTCTGAATTGTCTATTCGTCTTCAGACTCTTTTTCATATTGATCTTTTTTATTGACTTGAAAGAGCTCTTTGTATATTTTGGGGAGTAGTTTTGCTATTTATCTTTGAGCTAGTTCTATTTCTTTGCCATTGCAAAGAATTTTCATTATTATAGCTTTATAGTGATAAAATTTTATTATAAAAATTCCTCAGTAGAAAACTCTTGTTAATGTTTTGATACACTCTTTCTCATCCTTTTTGTATGCATTTATTTATCTACTTTGACCTTTTCTCTATTATTTTTAAATAAATCTACGCTTTAGCTTCCAGTTGTAAAGGAAGGATTTTCAACTATATCTTTTTGTTCTGTTTTTGCATTGTTCTTGAAGAGCATACTACGTATGACTTAAATCCTATATATTTACTGAGCTGTGTTTCATAGCACAGAACATGGTCTAAACGGGTGTTCTGTGTTCACTTGAAATTCACGCGTTTTCTGTTGTGTTAGGTTGAGTGTTGTATAAATGTTATTTATTTAGGTTGTTGATCAAGAGTATTATTCAGGTCTTCCTTATCCATACTGGTTTTCTGTGTAACCTACTCTATCGATTATCAAGAAAAGATACCAAATCCTTAATTCTATTATAATTAAGGATTTGTCTTTCTTCTTATAGTTCTATCAGCTTTTGTGTCATATGTTTTGAAACCCATTATTAGATGATTAAATATTTTAAATTGTTAATGGACTCTTGATGAATTAACCCTTCATCATTATGAGCTGGCACTTTTTATCCCTGAGATATTCTGTTCTATATTTTACTTTTTCTGATATTACTATAGCCACTACAGCTCTCTTTTGACTGAGGTTATCATAGTATAGATTTTGCATATTTTGTATGATATAGTGTGTCTTTAAAGTGACTTAATTGTAGTAGTACATAGTTGTATTACTCTTTTAATTTAACAGCCTCTGTCCTGTAATTGCGATATTTAGACCATTTAAATGTAATGTGATTATTGATCTTTGTTGTTGTAGTTAGGTGCCATCAAGTCAGTACTGACTCATAGCCACCCTATGCACAACAGAACGAAACACTGCCTGATCCTGGGCCAATCTCAAAATTGTAGCCATGCTTGAGCCCATTGATGCTGCCACTTTGCCAGCCCATCTCCCTGGGTGTCTTCCTCTTTTTCTCTGACCATCCACCTCATCAAACATGATAGCCTTCCTCAGGGACTGATCCTTCCTGACAATATGTCTGAAGTATGAGAATTGAAGATTATTGTTTCAATTGGGTTTTAAATTACCACCATGCAATTTGTTTTCTGTTTCACTCACAGGATCTTTGTTCCTTTTCCCCACCTTTTGTTGGATTACTTTAGAATTTTTTAAATCTCCTTTTGTTTCTTTTACCTCTCCCCCCCCCCCGCCCACACACACACACACTTATTGTTAGTAACTGTTACTTCTGTAGTTGTTTAGTTTTCAGTATCCATCCTTAACTTTACTTTCAAGGGCTATTATGTATCACTCCACACTTATGAACAGCCCCATTCCATTGTGCTCAGGTATATCTTGGTTTACTATGCTTCGCTTTATCACACCGCACAAGTACTGTGGTTTTTATAAATTGAAAGTTTGTGGTGACCCTGCACTGAGTAAGTCTGTTGGTATCATTTTTCCAACAGCATGTGTTCGCTTCATATCTTTGTGCCATGTTTTGGTAATTTTCAGTGTTTTAAACTTTTTCTTAATACTGCTTGCACACTTGGAGTCTTATGACGCTGCAGGTTAATGTGTGGGACTGCAAGGTCAGTTTGAACTGCAGTGTTGGCGGGTTCAAGCTCCTCGGAACCTTGTACAGGGTCTTGGAACTGACTTGATGGCACTTAACAACAACACTGCACACTTCATAGATTATGGTGATGGTTGTGTGCCCTCAAATTGATTTGACACAAAGTGACCCTGTGTACGGTTTCTGAGGTGTGAGATTTTTATGTGAGTAGGAAGCCTCATCTTTCTATCGCAGAACGACTGGTAGATTTGAGCTGCTAACTTGTATCTGGTTAGCAACCAAGGTTTTATATGCAGTGAGAAGCAAAAAGGATTTGTGTGACTTGCTCTGTTGCAGTATTCAGTGTATTGCAGTGGTCTGGAACTATATTTGCCATGTCTCTCCAAGGTCTGCCTATGCTTTAGTTGTTTAGGCCATTGTGCTATATTGTTGCCATTTTAATTTTACATACATCATGAACTCTATGATACGTTGTTTTCATTTGTGAAACATTCAGTTATCTTTTAAGAAGATGGATTTACACAGTTGGTTACCAAATTTCCAGTGTCTTTCATTCTTTTGTTTAGATGCACAAAAATCTCTAGTATTATTTTCCTTCATCTTGAAGAACTCAACACTTCACATTGTTAGGTGCTGTCTAGTTGGTTCTGACTCATAGTGACCTCATGCACAACAGACCAAAATACTGCCCAGTCCTGTGCCATCCTCGAAACTGTTGTTACACTGGAGCCCACTGTTGCTGCCTTTGTGCCAGTCTATCTCCCTGGGGGGTCTTTCTCTTTTTCGTTGACCCTCCACTCTACCTTCTCACAGGACTGGTCCCTCCCGATAATATGTCCAACATATTAAGAGATGAAGTCTCACCATCCTGGCGTCCAAGGTGCATTCTGACTTTAGTTCTTCCGACACATAATTAGTTTGTTCTTCTGGCAATCCCTGATGCTTTCAGTATTCTCTTTCAACACCATAACTTAAATACATCACTTCTTCTGTGAGCTTCCTTATTTGTTGTCTAGCTTTCACATGCATATGAGACTATTGGAAATATTATCATTTGGTCAGACATAGTTCAGTAGTTTGTGGTATGTTGTACTTTGAAGGTGTGTTCACAAGGGCCTCTGTTGTTGGGTCTCTCTTGCAGTCTCAGTCAGATCTGGTTGACATTGGTTGCACATACAAGTAAAACTATCACATAAAATGGTGGTTGATATTAGTTATCATTTCCGTAGATGCAAATTTAGCTTGGTGCTGGTTGTGTGCCTTGGAATTGGTTCAGACTCATAGCAACCTTGTGTAGGATTTCCGAAGCTGTAAATCTTTATGGGAGTATAAAGTCTCATCTTCCTCCCAAAGAGCAACTAGTAGCTTCGAACTTCTGACCTTATGGTTGGTAGCCCAACCCACTAACTTACTTAATATTTATATCACGTATTGATTGCTTTATGTTGTACCAGAATCTTCTTGCTCTGAAGTGTTAAGCCAAGAAGGATAGGAATAACAGTGTCCTTACATACAGAAATGCAAGGGAGCCAAGAAAGAGATCATTGAACGTGGAAATTAGGTTTACTCAGAGAGGACAAACTTTGGGAGAGAAGTCAGCAGCACCCAAGTTCATGAGAGAAAGTAGAAGGCATTGACTGTATACTAGAAAGTCTTTATTAAACTCTGAGCAAGAATACCTGTCTTAATTGATCTTTGTTGTCTAATACAGTTCTGGGCCACTGTGTGTTAAATTGAAAGATTAGATGGGATTATATATTTCATCGAATATTGGAATCATCTAATTAAATACTATATGTTTGTTGTTGTTGTGAGCTGCTCAGTTGGTTCTGACTCACAGCAACCTACATAGGGTTTCTGAGAGTGCCTGGTGGGTGTGGACTGCAATCTAGTGCTTATCCTACACTACAATATGTATGATATTTTGTTGTTAAGTGCCATCTAGTCAGTTCTGACCCAGTGACCTAGTATGGGGTTTCCAAAGAGCAGCTGGTGAATTTGAACCAGTGACCTTGTGACTCACAACTAACAACCTTGTGGTCCTGTGCTTGTACTACAGTGTCACACGAAGACTATATATGTGTGTGTGTGCATCATTAGCTTTCAGTATATATTTATATGTATAACAATCTAATAATTAATTTTCAGATAAGAGTCTGGGTTTGTGAATGAAGTGGGGAAACCTATCTAACTTTTAAATAACTTTTGATTATCACATGTAAACTATTCTATCTCCATCCATTATTATCACATGTAACCATTCTATCTCCATTACTAAATACAAAATAATTTGGAAACTTTTTTTATTATGCATACAGTTAAAATTTATCATTTATAGTAATATTTTCATAACCTTTTTCTAGTCTGGCTGTTTTTGCTTGTGTAGCTTGCCTTAGCTTGTCATATTGAAAGTTAGCATGGCAGTGATATACCTTACAAGGTTTATCTATAATAGCAAGAAGTCATCCGAAAAGTGTAAGTGACAGGAAATGCACTTCCCTCTCATCTTGCCCTTCTGCAAGTCTTTAGTCTATTAAGTGAATATTCTAACTAACTCTAATTCTTCCTTGTGATTGAATATTATGCCCACTACATAATGAGTTTCCTGTCAACAGTTCTGATATTCTTGTGGTAACAATGTACTTTACATTTTTTAATAGGGAACATGTATCTGATTTATTAAACTATATTTGACTTTCATATTAAAATATTATAAAGTATTATTAAAAACAACATTTTTCAATTTTCTCTCTAGCATTTGGTAACATAGTAGTTACAAGTCAGGCTGCTAACCTCAAGGTCAGCAGTTCAAAACTACCAGCTGTTCCGCAGGAGAAAGATGAGACTTTCTGTTCCCATAAACATTTACGGTCTCGGAAACCCTATGCAGGGTCCCTGTGAGTCAGAATTGACTCCACGGCATGCCACCACCATATATCAATATGAAGTCCTGCTGTGGCACTGTTGGATAAGCACTGGACTGCTGATTTCATGGCTGCTGGTGGTTTAAATCCATCAGGCTTTCCTTGGCAACCCTATACAGGGTTGCTTTGAGTCAGAACTGACTCCATGGCACTTAATAACAATAACAACAAATATCAGTAATATACATATTTATAAACTTAAAACAAGGAGGCAGTCATTCTAACAGAAGCAGAATACTGTATGGTTTAAAATCACAAAAGGTGTACATCAGAGTTACATACTTTTACCATATTTGTTCAGTCTGTATGCTAATCAAATAACCAAAAAGGTGAACTATATGTGAAGAACATGGCATCCAAATTGGAGGAAGACTCATTATCCGCCTTCGATATGCAGATGACACATGCTTGCTTGCTGAAAGTGAAGCGGACTTCAAGCCTGTATTGATGAATGATGTCATTTTAGTTGCAGCATTCATCAATACATGCTTCATGTGCATGGAGGCTTAGGGGTCTTGGTGTGGCACTGTAGGGATAAGCATTGGACTGCTAACTACAAGGTCAATGGTTCAAACTCACTACCTGCTCTTCAGAAACCCTATACAGGGTCACTGTGAGTCAGAACTGACTCGAAGACACTTAATAGCAACAAGACAAAATGTGTGTGGAAAGCTGGAAGACCAAAGAAGTGATGCCTTTGAATTATAGTGTTGGCGAAGAATATTGAATGTACTATGGCCTGAGAAAAGCAAACAGCTCTGTCTTGGAAGAAGTATAGCCAGAATGCTCCTTAGAAGGGAGGATGGTGAGACTTCTTTTTTTGGACCCGTTATCAGGAGGGACCCAGTCCCTGGAGAAGGACTTCATGCTGCTAGAGAGTCAGTGAAAAGAGAAAGATCTTGAAAGACATGAATTGACACAGTGGCTACAACCAAGGGCCCAAGCGTGGCCACGATTGTGAGAATGATGCCGGATCCAACAGTGATTTGTTCTGTTGTACATCAAGTTACCGACTCCTCGGCACCTAACAAACACATAGACTTAAAAATTCTTTAACTCGTGTGAAGTCTTAGTTTACTGCAGATGTAATAAAGAAATTCTTATTTTTTTGAGCCCGTGTCTGATGCAGCTAATGATTTTGATCTTTTTCTTGCTTTTGAGAAAGAACAAGAAAATTTTGAGAGGCGAAAGTTATTCAACTCTTTATTGGATTAGATATGCTCTGAATAATCATAATTTTATATTGGTGGTGTTAAGTGCCGTCGAGTTGGTACTGACTTGTATAGGGTTTCCAAGACTGTAAATCTTTGCTGGAGCAGAAAGCCTCGTCTTTCTCCCGTGGAGAAGCTGGTGGGCTCAGACTGCTGATGTTGTGTTTCACAGTCCAGTGCTTATCCTGCAGAGCCGCCTAAGGGTGCTTAAAAGAATGCTTGTAATATATATCTAACCAGGAAATCTTTATTGACTTGAACTGTTAGAAATTGACTATTAGAAAACCTGGAATCAGGACATTTACTTTCAACGCCCACATGAATATGAGAAGACTCATTTTATCATTTTAATGCCCCATTTTTCATTGGTTCTTGCATTGTAACTCTTTCTTCTCTTGACCTAGACCAACTTGTTAATTTCTGAAAGCAAACAAAACAAAAATCCATTTAATGCTAGGAAACGGTTCAAAGTAACTCATAAAATTATGTAATAATACACAGCTGCAAGACTTGGAAAAGAGATCTCTCCTAGCACCCAAGTGACTTATCATTTTCAAAATAGCTTTTCTTTCTCATTACAAATATAACATAATGTTTGCATTTAGATCTTCATGTCCAAGAGCTGGTAGCCATAGCTGTTATTTAGCTACTGAAATGTGATTAATTCAATTTGAGACGTGCAATAAATATAAAATGCACCCTGGACTTTGGAGATTTCATATGAAGAATAGGATGTAAAATATTTCATTCATCGCTTAGTGATTACATGTTGATGATAATATGTATTACTAAATAAAATTAATTTCACTAAAAAAAAAAAAACTTTACTAGAAAATTTGGAATTGCTTATGTAGTTTGTGTTATATTTTTGTTGCTCGGCACAGATTTAGACAACTCACAAAATAATGCAGTTTATAAAGGCTAAAATCATCCATACACTGTCTTGAAAAGTCACAAAGTTGTGTAGTTCATTGCAGGTACTGGAAATTATCTCCTGTTTCTGTACTCATCTGACTTTCTGCTCTTGATGTGTGTCCTCTGAAAATTAGTGTGAAAACACATTCTTTTTTATAAAAATATATGTTGACTTTGACATTCTTTTTTTTTTGCCTGTGCATTCTTACTTCCTTATCTATGTGTGGAATAATGGTGGGCGTGTATTTCCTGTGGCATTTAAAATATTGGGAATGGGAATGAATTAACTGCTATTTTCCACCATTTGGGATTCACTGACGGGCCACGAAAAAAAAAGGCACACACACACAAATTTACACACAAATTTGTTGTTCTAACAATTTAAATACCATATGTTATTAATTTCTACTCATGCATCTAGTACTCAAGGTAATTTTGATAATGTATTGATAATCAATGAGTCTAAGAAAAATACCCCTTCTCTTCAATTCATCAGATGAATGAGTGCAAAATGCATTTTGTGTTAGGGGCTTTATGCATCTACATATGACAAGCTTTCCTTGCAGACCCTACCTGCCTCCCACCCTCAAAATCTCTAATGTTAAGGACACTTGATTAAGACCTTCTCCCTGGGATGGAGAATTCCAAACTGAGACCTGGGTGGGAGGCAGAGATGCCTGGAGTTGAGTGAAGTCCCACTTGCTGTTGTTCCCAGAGCTTCCCTGGCTCCTGCCTTATCGGAAGCTTGGTTCAATTTTCTTTGGAATTCCATGGTATTCCAATAAATTCCTTTTCACTAAAGCAAGCCAGAACTAGTTTCTATTATTTGTATTAAAAGAACCTTAACTAACAATGGTGGTGGTGGTGTGCCGTGGATTCAGTTCTGACTCATAGCGACCCTGTACAGGTTTCCGAGACTGTAAATCTTGATGGGAGCAGAAAGCCTCATCTTTCTCCCGTGGAACAGCCGGTAGTTTCAAACTGTTGACCTTGAGGTTAGCAGCCTGCTTCATAGCCACTACACTAACTAACAATATGCCTCTTAAAATAATATTTCTATTACATCCATTCTCCTATCTCTGAAACCAGTAGAAATCTCATACTTTTTCACACACACACACACACGTGCGCACACACACACACACACACATATGCTATTAAATATATAACAACTGTGTAAATAAGATCTGAAATTTATACCGGCTTTTTGCCTGTGATGTATTAGCCTCCCCCCTCCCATTCCTCCTTCCATTGTATTTTACATTTAAGCTTTTAAATGTAAAATATAATGGATTTCTGGAGCTTTAAATCTTTAGGGAAGGAGCTCTGGTAGCATAGTGATTACGAATCCGGGCTGCTAACCTCAAGGTCGGCCGTTGGAAACTATCCAAAAAGATTTACAGCCTCGGAAACCCTGTACAGGGTCGCTATGAGTCGGAACTGACTCCATGGTACTTAACAACAACAACAACAACAACAAATCTTTAAGGAAGCAGAAAGCCTCATGTTTCTCCTGAGAACCAGCTGATAGTTTCAAACCAATGACCTTGAGGTTAGCATCCCTGCTCGTAATTTTGCTACCAGAACTAGGTTATAAATTCTTTGGTGACAGGAGCTATCTTGTAAGTCTGTTCTCATTTTCTAAATGTAAAATTTGTTACGTTGAATTTGAACATTCTTTTCAAATTAAACTCTAAGTTAGTCAAACATTCTGTGTGAGTAAATAGTTTATTGTATTCTTGTTATTGTTAGGTGCCATCAAGTCAGTACCAACCCATAGCGACCTTATGCACAGCAGAACGAAACAGTACCCGATCCTGGGCCAACCTCGCTAGTGTTGCCACGCTTGAGTCTATCGATGCTTAGAAGTGAACATTTCTTTGTCTTAATGATCCCAACTCAGAGTTACCCTTGACCTTACATGTTTCACATCATGTTCTAAGAAAGTAGTTGCATGAAATTTCTTCCCTAAAACTTTGAAGAGTAAAATTATCCAAAAGAACTTCCTGGTGATGGACATACTCTAAATCTGCACTGCCCAGACCACTTGTGGCTACTGAGCCTGTAAACTGTGGCTAGTGTGACTGAGGAATGGAACTATTGACTTTATTTAAATGTAAATAGAGAACGCCATTCCAGAAAGCATAGAAGCAAGAAGCCAGAACATAATAGCAGGTAGTGGTTCTGTAGGATAAGCGCCAGACTGCAACCCACAAGGTCGGCAGTTCAGACCCACCAGCTATTCCTCAGAAACCCTATACAGGGTCGCTATGAATCAGAACCAACTCGACGGCACTTCACAACGCCACCCACCTGATCCCCATCTGCCCAGATCCAGTTTACCTGGAGAGGACAGTTACATTATCAAAGATCTGTTGGATTAAAAGTGAATTCATTCCCCAATATTTTAGATGTTTAAAAAAGGTAATATAATTTTAGTTATTAAGTTTATGCATGGGATCTAAGGGTCACTTTGTCCATTCACAGAGCAAATCAACAACTGTTATCTTTGTCTTAGTACTGCTTATTGTTGTTAATACGTGCTGTCACGTCAGTGCCGACTCATAGTGACCCTGTACAGGGTTTCCAAGAAGTACATGGTGGATTTGAACTGCTGACCTTGTAGTTTGCAAACCAGTGCTGATCCTTCAGTGCCACACCAGGAGTGCTTAGTGTAGTTTTATGCTCTTAGGAAGCAGGGTTGGCAAGACTTCATCTCATGTACTTGGGACATGTCATCAGGAGGGACCAATCCCTGGAAAAAGAACATCATGCTGGTAAAGTGAGAGGGTCAGTGGAAAAAAAAGACGACCCTCCAGTGAGATAGATTGACACAGTGTGTGTAACAGTATCTCAGACATAACAAGTGTGAGGTTGGCACAGGACTGAACACTGTTCCTGTTGTACCAACATCGGGCACTGAACAAACTACAGCTACAGTAGACCAAAACCTCAGGTTGTCCCCTCCCTAGTTCTTGAATTACTAATGGTAAAGACCTTTTAAAAGAAGTAACCTAATCGAGCTCATTTTAATCAGCACCCTACTCCTTCATGAGAGTTACAGTTGAGCACCCAGTTATGCATGATCATTCAATTTCAGTAATTGTAACCAGAGTTAGAAATAGTGAATTCATACATTATGAATAAAAGTTGTCTTTGAAACAAGCAGTGTTGAGTTTTCAGAGGAAGTATAAAATGTGGTTTATTGAATAAATACTTTGAATTTCAGAATGATCCACTAGATCATAAATATTTTACACTGTAATTTTAAGTCTTTTAAAATGTGAATAAAGTATAAATCTTATTAGTAAAACCTCAGAAAGTTTCCTGCTTTTTTTTTTTTTTGCATAATATATGGGAGAGTCTCAAATGTTGCCCATTGAACTGCTGCTGATGGGAATGTCCATACTTTCAGATTTTCAAGTTTGGCTTATTTACTCTTGGTTTAACCTTCTGTCTTCATGCTGCCTTCCCTCCCTTGTTGTGCCTGTGAAAGGCAAACAAATGCACTGTGCTTGTAATGTAATAGGAAAACACATTCCTGTGGCAGTTTTAAAAGCTTGGATAATTAAGAATTGCTGAATATAGAATAAGAGTTAAAAGTTAAGGAAGACAAAGCCAATTTAATTCTAATTTGCATATTGTGATTGCCATTTATGTAAACGTTCAAAAAACTGGAGAGAGTTTGTGAAATAAAATCTTACGCTTCGGCCTTCATTTACAGATGTAGAGAAATCCCCCTATAGCTTTTTCTTAGTTTACCTTTACGTATCACAGTATTTCATTTATAATGCTTATTTTTTATATTTAAGGAATGCGCTTGGAAAGCTATTAGAATTTCCTACTGTCTTCAATTTCTAGATCAGGAAGATAATCTTTCTCCCTCCCTGCAACTCTCCCCCCTCCCAGTTTACACCATGATCTGCAATGAACAGGAGTTTTTCTTTTCTTTTGTGTGTGTGTTTATTTTTCAAATCATTATTTTTGCAAAGTTAAAATATTCACATTATTTTCAAATCAAAAAGTGTAAAATGTTTCTTTCCCCTGACAAAACAGAAACGTACATACATCCGCAATGGTAAGTCTAAAAGTATTGCTCCAAAATCATAAAAACCTTTATTATACAAAAATAACAAAATGCGTAGCTATTATTGGTGTATCCTGCATCTAGGTCTGTACACTTCTGGATCCTATGGTATTTATATTTCCAACTTTCTGAGGAAGCGCTATACTTTTTCCAGAGTGGTTGGAGCATTTTGTATTCCCGCCAGCAGTGTAGGAGGGTCCCAGTCTCTCCACATTCTCTTCTGCTTTTTGAACTTGGCTGTTATTGCTGCTGTGAGATGATATCTCATTGTTGTTTTGATTTACATCTCTCTAATGGCTAGTGATCATGAACATTTCTTCATATGTTCGTTGGCTGCCTGACTCTCTTCTTTGGTGAAGTCTCTGTTCATGTCCTATACACATTTTTTAATTGGATTATTTTCCTTTTTCTTGTAGAGGTATTATAGTTTACTATAGATTTTAGAAATTCATCCCTTGTCTGATATGTCATTGTAAAAGATTTTTTCCCTTTTTACTTTTTTAGTGGAATCTTTTTATGCACATAAGTTTCTAATTTTTAGAATGTCCCAATCCTTTATTTTGTCTTCTTTTGTTTGTGCAATTTTCACAATATTTGGTGTGTGCCCTGTATTGTTGTTGTTGTCAAGTGCCATCGAGTCGATTCCAGCCTATAGCCACCCTGTATAGGGTTTTCAAGGAGCAGCTGGTAAGCTTGAACCGCCGACCTTGCAGTTCAAACAGCTTTGCATTAACCCACAGCGCCATACCAGTGCCCTGTATTAGAGCCCTTAAATTTGCCCCTGTTTTTTCATTGATGACCTTTATAATGCTGTGATTCACAATTAGGTCTTTAATTCATGCTGAGTTGGTCTTTGTATATGGCTTGAGGTAAAGGTTTTGTTTAAATCTTTTGCATACCGATTTCTAGGTATATATACTTTGAAGGCATTGTTTTGAGCTCTGTACCCCATCCCCGAAGAAGTGACACACAACAAGAAATGGCAGTTTGGGACCCTAAAAGGACTCATTTTTTGTGTTCCTTTTAATGTATTTTCAGTCTGGGGACCACAGAGAAGTCTGAAAGGACAAGATCCAGGCTGTAGGGTAGATGGGGTAAGGTTTCCCAGTGAAGTTCTCATAGGACGAACCGTCCTTGTAGCATGAGCAGCTTGTACATTGTCTGGATGGACAAACACTCCTCAGTGCAACTTTCCTGGTCTTTTTTCCACCAGTGCCATCTTCAGTTCTTTAAAACTTCTATAAATTAAGCCCCTGTGATCATCCTGTGTCCTTTGAGAAAATCTATCAAGAATGAATGAGCCCTTGAGGGAAGTAAGGGAAAAACAGCAATGAAGCTGCCAGCTAAGCCCTACAATGGTCAATAGACTCCTGTGAACCTGGGTGGAGACCTGGTTGGTCAACAGTGTGGCAAGACCTGGGGACTCTTGGACGCAGAGTCAGTGACATAGCCAAAGAGGACTAGAGTGGAGAGTGAAGTGTCCAGCTGATAAGAGAGGGCATATGCATAAGAACACCCACACTTGCAAATAAGACCCACTGGACCTGGTTTCAATGACTGGATGATCAGAGCTTAACTAGAAGAAGAAAGAAGAGGAAAAAAAGAGTAATGTTATACAATTTGATAAACTTGACCTACACCTATGGATGCAGTAGCTCAAAAGAGGGAACAAATCTTTACAGCGAGGATCATTCCCACTCCCTCCATACACAGAGTAGACAGGGATGGGCAACTTTGACTATGGCTATCCAAAATGGGGGGAGGGGGGGCTACAAAGGCAAGAAGTTGACTGGCTTACAAGCTTTCCAGAGGGTGCGGAGGAAGGTAGAATCTCCACTGAGTAGTATCCAGTCTGTCTGGGCGGGGCTCATGAAAGGAGATGGGGATAGGTCCCTTGTAGTACAGTGGTGAATATGTTATCAGGGCTGACTGTGAGGGATGGAAATGTAAAGGTGGACGTTTTGTAGCAAAAGAAGAGGAGTGATTCACTTTTGCAGTCCAGCAGCGGAGGTCCCAGGAACCATGAAGGGAGAAGAGCAGAGAGTGGGACCCTACCCAGAGAAGCAGTGACACAAGAGATAGAGGCAGAGACGATGACGTGGAGAGATGGAGCAGCTGGGAACTCTAGACCCAGAGAGGGAGAGGGACTGTGTGCTGACGACTGGGGGTCAGGCTTGCAGGGTATACCCTTTGGTTGGTTGATGATGCATGGAGGGGATTGTAACCATGGATGTAAAACTAATGTTCGCCCATATAAACTATCACATAATTCACAATAAAACATTTTTTTAATGTAAAAATAATAACAATTCTGAACACTAAAGTAGGCTGAGTAGTTCAGACTATATTGCTAAATTAATGCTTTGCAATAAAAGTTGGCATGTTTACACCAAATTCTAAAAAAAATGAGCCCTTGGGATCCCTGAAAAACAGTCATCGTAACCTTCTGAGCTGAGCTGGGTGCCTTGAGTTTCATGGGCCAGCAGATTTCCCTGAGAAGCCAAGTTTTGATTAGACCCGTTTTGTGAAGGCACCTAGTGAGACGAAGACTAGAGAAGCATTCCTGAGAGAATCGTCCACTGAGCAGAGACATGTGTAAACATACTGTGTTTGAAAAAAACCTGAGCATGTATGAACTGGAAACCTAGTAACAGTGCTGCTTGACTTTTCCTAGTTTGTACACAAAACCTTAAAACAGGTAGCAATTATTATTTTCCTTGGCTCCTTTCAGACTGTTCTATGGACTTTTAAGGAAATGCAAGTATTCTTGTTTCTACTATTTTATGCATACGATAGCATACTGTATCCTCATCTTTTTTTATATAAGAATGTCTTAAAGATGTTTCTATGTTATTACTTAAAGAATCTTTTCATTCTTTTTTTTTTTTAACAGCTACATAATATCCCATTGTATTGCTGAACTGTGGTTTAATTAACTACTTGAGTGGGTGCTTTTCTTGATGATCTAGAAAATTCCAGTTGCCTGAGTAACTCTGGGTAAATAATTTTAAGTTTCTGAAGATTCAAATTACATGTAAGATTTAAAACATTTTAATGGTGAGTCTTTCTAAAATGTGCTACCCGTTTACTCTGGTTTATTGACATGACCACGGCGTATTACTGTTTTATGATAAACTAGGTCATCTATCTGACATTGTGATCCTCATATATTTCACTATGATTTATTTATTCCCTTGCTCCAAAGTCTGTCTGTTATCACTTTGTTGTTGTTAAGTGCCGTTGAGTCAGTTCCAACCCATAGCAACTCTGTACAGGGTTTCCAAGGCTGTAAGTCTTTATGGGAGTAGAAAGCCTTTTCTTTCTCCCGTGGAACTTCTGGTAGTTTCGAACTGCTGACCTTGAGGTTAGCAGCCCAACTTATAGCCATTATGCTACCAGAGCTCCTTAGGATGTAAATTATCATATATTGCTACATTTTCTGAACTTATTTAGATTTTTTGGGTTATTGCTAGTTGGTTATAGCTTTTTTTATACTATAATGTTTTTGATTCTGTAATATTTCCCATCCCTGCTAATTAGCAGGCATTTTTTATTTTGACTAGTGCTTACCTCTAATTTCCAAGCACATGGCTAGAACGGGAGGATCATGGCAGCTGTGCTGTTGTGATGGCTTCCTTCCAGGAGAAATGTTATCAGTGCCTATGGGTCTTATTGGGAAATATGCTTTACTGGATATGTCAGAGATCCTAGTTGTCCAGTTCTTCTTTTTTGCTTTCTCCTAATGAGCTTGCTTTCATTTGGAGGTTTGGAGTAAGGCATGGGAAAGCACTCACATTGATTATCTGTGATACCCCTTCTGTGCTTACTATGGGGTCCTTGTATAGCACTGTCAGATAAGCACTGGATTGCTAGCTACAAGGTTGGTAGTTCAAACCCACTAGCCACTCCTCGAAAACCCTATACAGAATTGCTATGAGTTGGAACCAACTTGACGGCCCTTGGTAGCGATGTGCCATGGAGTTGGTTTCAACTCATAGCAATCCTGCATAGGGTTTCCGAGGCTGTAAATCTTTACAGGAACAGAAAGCCTCCTCTTTTCTCCCGTGGAACTGCTGGTAGTCTCAAACTGCTAACCCCCTGCAGTTAGCAGCCCGACTCGTAACCACAATGCTCCATTGACAGCTCCTAGCAGCAGTTTGTGTGTGTGTGTGTGTGTGTGTGTGTGTGTGTGTGTGTGTGTATTTGCTATGAGTTGGAATCCACTTTGTACAGTGGGTTTAGGGGTTTGGTTTTTTAATTCACACACACACACACACTCTTGAGGGAGCTTCAAACCCACCAATTGCTCCTCTTGAGAAAGGTGAGGCTATCTGCTCCTGTAAAGATTTACAATCTTGGGAATCCTATATAAGGGTCACTATGAATTGTATTAACTGGATTGTTGTTAGGTGTCAGTGAATCGGTGCGGACTCCTAACTACGGAACGCAGCACTACAGAGAGCACACTGCTGGCTCCTGCTCCAGGGGCTTGAGCCCATCAACTGAATGGCAGTTTTTTGTTATTTTTTTAAGTGTGTGTGTCTTAGCTATCTATTATGTGCCTTCTTTTTCAGTGCAACTGTATTAATGATCACACAAAAATGACCTATGCCATTTTAGTGGAATCAGATATGGGGTACTAGGATTTTTCCTATACCGCATTTTTAAAACAAAGAGAGCCAGTAAACTTAGATGTTTTTAAGTCAATGTAACATTTTGATCTTCCCTAGCGACAAACTTAATTTCACTGGCTTTGCTTTAAACAGTGTATGCTTAAATTTGATGCTTGTTTTGAAATAAATGCTATAATTATAAATGAACAAATGAAAAGGTGTAATAAAAGAAAATGATCAGAAAATATTAAAACAAATTTCTAGGTTTTATTTTCAGGTAGATTTTTAATGCCTACATGTTATCATTAAAAACATTTCAGTTCTTTGCTCTTCAATGATTTCATCACACTTAAACTGCTGAACAATATCTAATTTTGTACATAATAAGGATAATGAATCGATTCTTTCTTGAATCATTGTATGCCAAGGGTTTTTGAGTCTCTTAGGGATGGAAATGAGCTATCAGTTATGCAGTTTGTGATCATTAAAGTTAAGAATATGCATAAAGTGATTTCAATATTGCAAGACGATTAGTCAGGTGTTAGCTAGGAAGCTGAGAGAGGATGTTTCACATTTGGGAGCATGGAATTTGAAGTAGGAAATCAGAGATGTAAAGATAAGTTCTGAGAAAGAGTATGCTGTTAGCATAGGATAAGAATGAAACTACATAAACATTTGTTTTTATGTTTGAAAATAATTATTCCCTCCTATTTTGTTGCTAATGTTTTGTACTGGTCAGAGCCACTGTTTGGTGCAGTTAATGTACTCAGCTGCAACAGAGGTTGGGGGTTCAGAGATACCCAGAGACGCCTTGGAAGAAGGGCCTGGCCTTCTGCAGTTATTGAAGACCCTGTCGAGCACACTTGTATTTTTGACACACGCGGGATCACCATAGTAGGAATCACCTCTATGGCAACTGGGAATGAATGAAGTGACCACGTGTAAAACACCATACCCCTGCCATGGAGTAGATGATGACCATAATGACCCTACATAGGATTTCTGAGATTGTAAACCTTTATGGGAGCAGGTAGCCTCATCTTTCTCCTGCAGGGTGGCTGGTAGGTTGACTTTTCACTTAGCAGTACAATGCCTAACCCACAGCACTACCAACGCTCCTTGTAAAATACCAGATGATATTTTGTATTGTAACAAGCAGAACTATCTGTAAACCCAGTCTGATGAGGAATGCTCAAAATAAATTTTAACTGAAAAAGCGTTGGCCTGAGACGTGGCCTTGCTGGAGGGGAGGGTCCATACCTGAGGCCTGGAAATGTTGTCACCACAACACAGATGAGGAGTCTGTAATTAGAGGGGCAGGACAGCTCCCCAGTTGGCATCATTGTAGCTGGTGTACCTAGCACTGTACCTGTCACAAAATAAATGACTCAGCAGATATTTACATATGTTAATACATAATAAAATACTTATGGGTGGGAATTACCAGGAAAACAGGTGTAGGTTCACTATTAAAATTTTTCTGAACTTCTCAACAATAAGATAGTTTTTCCCTCCAGTTGTGCACTTCCCATTCCAGCAAGCATTCAAGCAATGCTGTGCGATCCACTATTAAGAATGTTATATAAAGAACCCCCCCCATTCACCTCTACCATCTATGTTATTCAGTGGCTTTAGTGAACTTTATTATCCACTTTTCTCTTCAGTGAGTGAGGTCACTATATGCTAGTGGGTTATGGCATGTGACTTTGCAAAATGAATATATTGGCTTAGATCATTTTTCATTTCCTTGAAATACAGATTTCTTCTGTTGTGGTTGGTGTATCAGTTTATTACCTCCTGCAGAACTAGTAATAAACTGAGACAGGTGGAGTTGAGGGTAGGTGAGTAGTAGGGGACAGGCTTTATTTAAAAAAAGAAAACATAATTGAGTATGAAAATGAATATTCATTTAATGTGAAGAAAGAGAACAGCAAATGTCATAAACATCACAGACGCCACAAAAATGACTTATTATTGTTATTAATAACTACAAGATGTACTACTTCAGCACTATTTGTTTCGTACCCATTTTGGCCATATATTGACCAGTTGCGTCTTCCACATGAAAACGATTTTGTAGAGACTCCGAGCAACCCTATAGGATAATAGGATAGAGTAGAATTACCTCACGGGCGCTCCAAGACTGCCATCTTTATGGAAGCAAACCGCCTCATCTTTCTTCTGCGGAGCAGCTGGTAGGTTGACACTTTGGACAACAGCTGAGCACTTAACCACTGCACCACCAGGGCTCCTTGCTGTACGGATTTTCTCTGTCTGCTTTTGTGCGCTACAATGAGAGTAGCTGCAAAAGAGACTGACCACCTGGCCCACAGAACCCACAGTACTTCCCTAGCTGGCCTTTACTCTAACATGTTTGCTCATTATTCATAGTTGTGAAGCTAAAAGAAATTCTTTGAAATCACATACTGATAATGTCACTTCTGTAATTTCTGTTGCTGATTTTACTTGAAGGTTTGTTTTTTTTTATTCTGTCAGCGAGAACTCCAGCCCTTTGACCACAGTTGGTTGGGCCACCACCCCTTCCTCCTTGAGTGTGTCCCTGAAGCTTGATGATTGAATGCCCCACCCCGTGCAGAGCTAGGCAGCACTCTTTCACGCCCTTTTCCTTGGGCTGGGAGTCTGACTGTATCTTGTAGCCAACTAGGTCCAGGCTATTGCTGGGGGCAGAACAGGTGTGGAGATAGAGTGCATTCTTGATGCAGGTACCATGAATCACCTTCAGGGATGGCTCCAGAGAAGCCCCTATACTTCCTTCATGTGCCTGCAAAGAACAGCGCTGGGAAAGGAGCCATTCCAAGTCAGGGGCCCTGAAACTTTAATTGTCTTGTGATAAATCCTTTGTCCCCAGGACACCCAAATAATTTACATCTGTTTGAGGTTTTTCCTTTGATGGAAGTTTTTTCTTGTGCCCCAGCAATTTTCCATTTTCCTACTACCAGGAACCACTCTGCCCCGCCTCCTGTAAAACATAAGATAGGAAACTTAAATGAGGGGCAGTAAAGGAATAAAATTATATTGAGGTTATGTAGTTCTTACAGAACCATTAAAATGGAATAGGGCATAAAACAGGACAAATTAGGAGCTGGGATGGACCAGCAAGTGTATACTGTCATAGCCACCCTGTGTAGCGTTTTTGGGAAGCAGCTGGAGGGTTTGAACAGCAGTATGGGGAATATAAAATGAGCTGATTAGAAAATTTGTTTGCAAATGAATTGAGTTTGTATATAATGAAGGTGTTCGTTAATATGCTTGATAAAATGTATTATGAATCGGTATTCAATGATACATGACTAAGTTTAAGAACTACCCAAATCCTACTAACAACCCTCAGTCCCTAGCTTTCTATTCTTTCATCCAAGCTTTTCCTAATACATGGCAAACTTTTGTTGTTGTTGTTAAGTCCCGTGAAGTCTGTTCCGATCCACAGCAACCCCCTATGGGGTTTCCGAGGAGCGGCTGGTGATCTTGAACCACTGACCTTGCAGTTCAAACCAACTTTGCAGTCCATTACATTAACCCACAGTGCCACAATGTTGCTGTTAAAGTGCTGTCGAGTCAGTTCCGACCCGTAGTGATCCTGTATAGGGTTTACGAGGAGTGGCTAGTAAACTTGAACCACCAATCTTGCACTTCAAACCGACTTTGCAGTCCAGTGCTTTAACTCACAGCACCACACCAGGACTGCAACCACAATAGCAGACTGAAAATGGTCTCTGTCATTTCTGATCAGGGCTTGGATGTCAACTGCTAATGTGAAACTTTGGACTCTCTTCGCACCTTTTTCCCCTAAAGACATAAACCTAAACTACAGGTTTTCCCATAATCCAGCTAACTTTGCAAGAGAGAGAGGGAAAGAGGAGAAAAACTTCATGTAAGCAGGTCATTTTAAGTTACAGGAAGAGAACAGAAAAGAGCCAGGCACACCCTTGCATTGCCCTTTTAACACATTGTCCTCACCTGTTTGCAAACATGAGCCAGTCTGCCTCTCACCTTTACTTAGATCTGATTGTCTTTCAAGTAGCTGTTGTTTTAACATCTATATTTTTAGCTGTTTTCTTGGATTGCTAAAGGTCTGTGCCACATGGTAATTCATCATTTTCTTAGATGGGTGAATTTATATCACTGGCACTGTATGCAGTCGAGCCCTGGTATGGTGCTGTAGGACCAGCGCTGGACTGGTAACCAAAAGGCTAGCAATCCAGACTCACCAGCCACTCTCAGAAATGTTATATACAGCGTGGCTGTGAGTAGGAACCAACTCAATGGCACACCACCCCCAGCCCACCCCCACCACAATGTGAAATTGGTGTGTGGCTGTAAGTTAGCCTACGCTACTGCCTAGACTATATCTGGTAATATGTTGGTTTTTTTTTTTTTTTAATATAAAGTTATTTTTTAGTGGTTTCACAAAAGAGAAGTATGCTGGTGATGAAAGTGAAGTTTAGGTAATGCATTGAAAGATTCAGAAAAGTGGCAGGGCACAAAAATCAGGTTTATTACTTTGTGGTGCTGTAGGATCAGCAATGGACTATAAACCACAAGGTTGGCAGTTCAAACCGACCAGCCACTCCTTGGAAACCCTATACTGGGTCGCTATGAATCAGAACTGAGTCAACAGCACTTACCAATAACAGTAAAGACAGCTCTGTAAAGGAAATTAGGAAAACAGTACCATTTACAATGTCTACCCAGAAGAGTCAGTTCCATCTCATAGTGTGACCCTGTGTAGGATTTTGGAGGAGTGGCTGGTAAACTTGAACCGCCAATCTTATGGTTCAAACCGACCTTGCAATGTAGCACATTAACCCTCGGTGCCACACCAGGACTCCAAAAGATGAAATACTCAGGAATAAATCCAACTAGAGAAATAAAAGGCCTATACAAAGAAAACTACAAAACACTACTACAAGAAACCAAAGATTTACAAAAATGTACCATGCTCATGGATAGGAACACTTAACATTGTGAAAATGTCAACATTATCCAAAGAA
>NW_006408550.1:20906397-20939368 GCF_000296735.1 Chrysochloris asiatica | reverse complement strand
AGAGAGAGAGAGAGAGAGAGAGATAGAGAGAGAGAGAGGGAGAGAGAGAGAGATTTATTTATATTTATATATATGGTTGTTGTTAAGTGCCGTCGAGTTGGTTCCGACTCATAGCGACCCTGCATAAGGTTTCCAGAGAGTAGCTGGTGAGCCTGAACCACTTACCTTCTGGTTTAAAACAACTTTGAAGTCCAGCGCATTAGCCCAGAGTGCCACACTAGGATTCCAAATACATATATTTATTTGTGTGTGTGTGTGTAATGTAGTCCCAGTCCAGATAACAGCATCCTGTTTAAAGAGGTGGAAAAACTGATCACTAACTTTATATGGAGAGGTTAGCTGTTTCTGTATTGCCATAAAGCTGGGGTGATGGTGTTTTAACTGTTTAGAAAATTGTTCCTTGAAATTACTGTATAGAAATAATTTTAAGAATTTAATCAGATTCCTTGTTTTTATTTGCTTTTATGATGCGAAGTCCTGGTGTATCAAAGCCCTGAGTGGCTCAATACAAGGTTTGTGGTTCATACCCATCAAGTCCCTCCTAGGGTGGCTATGAATCAGAACCGATTCAATGGCACGTAACAACAACTTTGATAATAGAGTTTGCAATATCTAGACTAAAATTTCATATTCAGACAGTGTCACTAAAGTTGCACTTATGAAGAATGTTGAAATGGCAAATGTTTTGTTATAATAAACATTTATGATCAGGGTATTAGTCCTTTCACGGAAATATCGTCAGAGCATCTAGGAGCATATACAGAGCTTAGCTTTTATGTAAAGAGGAAATTTAGGATGGATTTCTCAGATTCGTTTTTAGGAATTTAGGGCCAAACACACACACATACACACAAACTAGTATATTTGGACTTTTAAATCTTAGCCAGTGATCATAGAAAATATTCAGTCATTTGAAATTCTTTGTACACTGAATTTATTCTGGGTATTTATTTAGAGTGTATAAATATGTGTGTGTTTGTATGTATATATATGTATGTATGTATTTTACATTTGCTATCACTTATTCTTAAAGTAATTGTAGGCAATTGACTGTTTATAGTCCTGCCTTTTCTAGTCTTTTGCCTGGCATTAGCTTCTGTCATCAAAGAGCCACTGTATGATTGTGTTCTAAAATTCTTATTCTGATCCACTACATCATATATTTCTGAAGTCCTGGTGTGGCGCTGGGGGTTAATGCACTGGCCGCAAAGGTTGGCGGTTCAAGCTCAACAGCTGCTCCTCGGAAACCCTATACAGGGTCGCTTTAGTTTGGAACTGACTCGACGGCACTTAATAAAACAAAACATCATATAGTTCTGAAAAATGAATGGCATTTTAGCTGTAGAAGTATTGGATGTTTATGGTTTAAATCAAGTTGAAGCTCCTTCCAGCAAGCTTGGTATTGTGGAGAGAGGGCGTTGGAGGAAGTGGCTTCCTGGTGTCTTCAGGGAGGGTAGTGTAGCAGTGGCTACTGTGTGTCGAGGGCAGCGGCGCTTTAGGAGAGCTGCCTGTTCAAGACTCACATGCAGGATGCTGGGAGGGTGCCGCAAGGCCCATTCTGTTTTTATTCTGAAATAATTCCATACCCAAAGGAAATTTGCAAGTACAGTGTAGTGAATGCTGTAAATCCAGATTTGCCAAATAGTTTACATTTTAGCATGGTTCTCTCTGTATATGCTAAATATATTCTTGTATAGCTGCATGAATATGTTTTCTGAATTACTTGTGACTAAGTTGCAGACACGGGGCCCTTTTAGGGTGCTTTTGGTTATATATTCCAAAATCAAGGTCATTCTCCTATTCTTTAACTTTCATTATCAGAATCAGATTATGTCATTTTTAATTTAACAAACGTTTACATACTTGAGGGCAGTGAAAGTGTAGGCTTGTAAAGTTATTTTAGGAGCTGAACGGAATCATAGTCTATTTAATGGGTAAGAAATCAATACAGAGCTAGCAGTATTTCAGTAGAAAATCTATGTCCTACAAGTGACTTGACAGAATTATATGTTGTTGTGGTTGTTAGGTGCCATGGAGTCGGTACCGACTCATAGTGACCTTATACACAGCAGAAAGAAACACTGCCCGATCCTGGGCCAACCTCACTACTGTTGCCACGCTTGAGTCAATTGATGCTGCCACTTGGCCAATCATTGGGAGTCTTCCTCTTTTTCTCTGACCCTCCACCTTACCAAACACGATAGATATACCCTTCTCCAGTGACTTTGACAATATGTCTGAAGTATGAGAGACGAAGTTTGGCCATCTTGGCCTCCAAGGAGCACTCTGGCTGCACTTCTTCCAAAATGGATCTATTGGTCCTTTTGGCAGCCCATGGCACTTTCAGTATTCCCCAACACCACATAACTCAAAAGCATCAATTCTTCTATGGTCTTCCTTATTCACTGTCCAACGTTCACATGCATATGAGGTTATTGAAAATACCATGGCTTGGGTCAGGCACACCTTAGTCCTCAAGCTGACATCTTTGCTCTTCAACACTTGAAAAAGTTCTTGTGCAGGAGGTTTGCCTAATGCAAATATTTCATTTGCTGATGGGGCACAACTCAAAATGAAGAGACACAGCTGTAAACATCCATTGAAAATCAGAACATGGAATGTACGAACTATAAATCTGGGGAAATTTAAAATTGTCAAAAATTTAATGGAATGCATAAACATCAATATCTTGGGCATTAGTGAGCTGAAATGGACTGGTATTGGCCATTATGAATATGATAACCACATGGTTTACTATGCTGGAAATGAAGAGGAATGGTGTTGCATTCATTGTCAAAAAGAACATATCCAAATCAGTCATGATTTGTCACAGCGCTGTCTGTGATAGCATAATATCCACGCGCTTACAGGGAAGCCCAAACCACTAAAGCCAGTGAGGATGAATAGAAGAATTTTACCAACTTTTTCAATCTGAAATTGATCAAACACGCAATCAGGATGTATTGATTATTACTGGTGATTGGAATGCAAAGTATGGGAGCAAAGGGGAAGGATCAGTAGTTGGAAAATATGTCCCTGGTGATAGAAATGATGCTTGAGATCACATGATAGAATTCTGCAAAATCAATGATTTGTTCATTTTAAATATCTTCTTTAGACAGCATATGAGACAATTATACACGTGGACCTTAGTAGATGAATACATAGAAATCAAATTGACATCTGCGGAAAGAGACGATGTAAAAAATTCCCTATCATCAATCAAAACAAGGCCAGGGGCAGACTGGAAGAGACCATGTTATTCATGCAAATTCAAACTGAAGCTGAAGAAAATGTTAAGTACCATCAAGTCAGTTCTGACTCATCACGACCTGGTTAGGTTTGAACCACCAACCTTTCAGTTAGTAGTCCAGTGCTGATCCTACAGTTCCACACCAGGACTCCAGAATTACATGGGACATACAAAACAAAGGGACCCTAGGAGCACCAAAGGACAAGCAGTCTTTGCAACATAGGGAATGGGAACCTCTTGTCTGGTGCTGTCAGCCCACAAGAAGTGGAAGTGAAGTAACTGTGGGAGAGTGGGGGGTGGGGGCGGGGGTAGTTCAGAGCCCACCCTGTGTGCCCTTGACAGAGAGACTTCTGGTTACTGACATAGCCACAGTGCATGAGATCAGATGAGGTCTGTTTCATCACAAATTGACACAGTTTGTATGTTTTTGTAATGAACAGATTTTAACCATAGTATTATTGGGCTGATAAAAAATAGTTCCTCTCCTAAGTACTTGTCCTTTAGGTTGTTTTTCAATAATATCTTCTTGATTATAAAAAGCAAGAAGTAATGGAGTTGTTTAGCTGTAATTACTTTACAAGAATGGAAGGAATGTTTTTTAAAAATGCAATTAAGCCACTGTCAATCTTGAGTTTGAGGGAGACTCATTGGTTTTCTGTTGTCTAACTTTTATATACTTAGTGCTATGAATGTGCACTATTCTTATGTTTCCCATAATTACTCTGAATGAATCAAGAAAAGGCTATGCTATATAATTTTTGGACTTGGCCAGTTTAAAGGTAAAAAGGAGTAAAATACAGTTTTTTGGACTGATTATATGATTATAACATTTTTGAAAACCCAGTTACTGAAAATTGCATATGATTCATTGGGTTTTCTTTGGTATTAAAATATTTTACATTGGTTTACAATAAGGTTTGGTGTGTTTTGTGAAAAATTATTGAATTGTTTCAAGAGTATATTTTCTAAGCCGATCTGTTTTCATTATTTAAAGAATACTTTATTAGTTTCTGTAATCAAACCCTTGTAGATAAGACCTTACATATTTAATACAGTGTGTTTAATTACATTGTACCCCTGTACAAATGGGAAAAAAAAAAGTTTAACATTCCTAAACCAGTTAATTTCTGTACAATGGCAACTCAACACAGTACAACTGGGATACTTTTTCCAAAGTTGACAGCACAACTAAAGTTGCCAAAAATTCAAATTTTATATATATATATATATATGTATGTATATATAAAGACAAATTGCATCAATAGCAGCAGCAGCTTTTCCAGGTTCTGCAGTTGTCTGAACACCATTGTGGAGACATCCAGCACACTGCACTAAGAAGACAAAAGCCTAGAACAAAATCTCAGACAACAGCACATGCTGTTACTGTGGTGGTACCATGTTGTTGTTTTAACTTGATTCTCACTCATCGTCTGGAAAGAAACCATCTTAGAATAACGTCATTGGAATGTTATAGCACAGTCCCTATGACATGTCATTAAGCAGGTACAAGAAAGTTTACATTCACAGAGGGATGATACAGGACAGTCCTAGATCTAAAATGCTAAAGGAGATGATTAAAAAGACATCATTTGGGA
This sequence comes from Chrysochloris asiatica, assembly GCF_000296735.1. Lineage (NCBI taxonomy): Eukaryota > Metazoa > Chordata > Mammalia > Afrosoricida > Chrysochloridae > Chrysochloris > Chrysochloris asiatica. The sequence goes on along the minus strand of NW_006408550.1, from coordinate 20,934,520 downwards.
CTTGAGTCTACTTTCCAGCAAAGGGCCCACAGGATGGTGTGGCTCAGCTCAGTACAGATATGCACCTTCATAGATTGGATTTCCTTTCATTTAAGCAGATATTTTAAGAATTTATTTTTATATAAATGTTTAAGTGTAAAAGTCCCTCCTGTATCCTGACAGTACTCTACAGGGGTAATGTTTGGTCCTTTGGCAAGGGGATTTTCTTAATGGAATTTCAGAGAACACATTTTGAAAGCTGTGACTTCTTGTTTTCTGGGAAAAAGATTTTCAGGTCTTTTCCCCGGCGTCTAGTTTCCAAATTGCTCTTCTTTTTCAAAATTGATGTATTCTGACAGGGTCAAAAAGGTACTATAATATATAGTACTGTTCCTTAGAAAGTAATTTTTGTTTTTCATTGTTTAATTCTTCAATTGAGTTATGAATAGTATATGCAAAATCCATTTTTCTGGTCTTCAGTGATAGGGTTTGGGAATAGGAAACTTCTCTTAGAGCTATCATCCTAAGATTGTGTACTTGCACAAAAATTCCAGTATTTTGAGTGGACCAGAAGGTATTTCCACATTCTCCAATCTTTTTTGAGGGCCAGTATCCTGGTCCTGGTGTGGCGCTATGGGTTAATGTGCCAGACTGCAAAGCTGTTTGAACCGCAAGGTCGGTGGTTCAAGCTCACCAGCTGCTCATTGGAAACCCTGTACAAGGTTGCTATGGGTCCGGACCAACTCGATGGCACTTAACAACAACATCCTAGTACACATGTCTCATGTTTCTAAGTTATCTTTGTAACTTTTCTATAATATTTTTAAATGGCTCCTCTTGTGGAAGTTTTCCTAATTTGTATCTTGTTTACATAAAGATGAGATCATATATGAAATTCAAAGATATTTGGGGTACAAAAGTAACAATCAAGGCATTGACTGCTGTTATCTGGGACTGTGTTCATGAGTTTCATGAACTGCCTTTGAATTGATTCTGGCTCTTGGTGACCCTACGTGTACAGAGTGGAACTGCACTGCAGAGTATTTTAAGTCTGTGACCTTCCATTGGCATATTGCCAGACCTTTCTTCCGAAGCAGCTCTGACCGGGTTCAAACTGCCAACTTTTTGGTTACTAGTCAAGTGCTTAACCATTTGCACCACCCAGGGACTCCTGAAAGGGTACTCATTAGGTACTGTCCTAGGGAAAATAGAGATGATAGTCACTCAGATCAATTTTTCATATTTTCATTGTGGCTTACAGTTGTGTGGTCGTGTATAAGTCACTACAACCTTTTCCCCTTCTGTTTCACCATCTTTAGAAAGGAAAAACTGACTGATGGTATGTTTAAATTGTGTAGCACTATAATTGTTAGTTGAAATCAAGTCAGCTCCTGTTACACACAAAGACCCCATGTACAGCAGAAGGAAATGGAACCCAGCCCTCCACCTTCTCGGTGATTGATCTGCTGCCACCGTGTGTTCTGGCTGTCTTCCAGCCTAGGGGCCTCACTCCCCAGCACCATATCACACAGTTAGCTGTTGTGGTCTCATTTTCAGAAGCTAATTACCAGGCCTTTCTGTCTGAGTTTGGAAGCTCCACTGAAACCCGTCCACCACGGGTGACACTCTTGGGATTTGAAATACTTTAGTGGTGTAACTTTGAGCATTATAGCAACATGCAAGCCACTAATTAGCAACTCTAAATCTTGCTTTCAAGTTCAACTTAGTGCCTAGAATAAAGTGTTTAATAGCTTTATAGAAGTTAATTGTTGCTAATATTATTTCATGGCTTAACTGTTTATTGGGAAACAATATGATACAGGTGTAAACATACTATATTAGGTCTAAGAATACAGACTCAGAAGTCACTATTTGTCCAGCTTGGGATGCCAGCTTTTCCACTTGCTTGTATGAGCTTGGACAAATCCCTTAATCTCTAAAGTCAGCATTTTAGCTGGGTGGTTCAGGTTCTTTGTCCTTCATGAAAAACTTGCTATCAGGATTGCAGGGAGACTCATTAACAACCTGTGATATGCAAATGATACATACAGTCTTGCTTGCTGAAAATGAAGAGGACTTATAGTACTTAACTGATGAAGCTCAAAGCCCATAGCCTTCAGTTTGGGTTACACCTCAGTGTAAAGAAAACAAAAATCCTTACCATTAGACCAATAAATAACATCATGATAAATGGAGAAAAGACTGAAGTCAAAGACTTGCTTGGATCAACTATCAATACTCATGGAAGCAGTCAAGAACTCAAATGACATTCCATTAGGCAAATCTGCTGCACGAGACCTCTTTAAAATGTTCAAGAGCAAAGATGTTAGCTTGAAGACTAAGGTGAGCCTGACCAAAGCAATGCTATTTCAGTAACCTCTTGAGCATGTTTAAGTTGAACAGTAATGAGGACCGTAGAAGAATTGATGCGTTTGAGTTATGGTATTGGAGAAGAATATTAAATACCTGAAGAGTAAACCAAATCTGTGTTGGAAGAAGTACAACTAGTATGCTCCGTAGAAGCTGGGATAGCGAAACTTCGTCTATCACACTTCAAACATATTATTTAACATACTTGAAGAATACTGCTTTCTAAAATGATTATATTTATTTTACTCCTGTCCAAGTCTAGCAATCCTGTGTGGCACTGTAGAATAAGCATTGGATTGCCAACTGGTAGGTCACTGTTCAAACCCACTAGCCACTTGTTAGAAACCCTATACAGGATCTCTATAAGTCAGAACCTACTTAACGACACTTAGCAGCAAAAACAACATCTAAGTCTAGGTTCTGAAAGGAAAGCCTATATGCTTCAGTATATAGTTCCACCATCTCATTTGGTTCTCCCAGTAATCTGTGAAACTGGGATGGTCATCCTCATCCCAGAAAATGGAAGCGGTGTGGTAGTGAGTCTGAGTGACTTGTTTAGGGACACACTGCCAGGATAGTCTGTCTCCCCCTTCCACCATCACTGTAAAGCTATGTCACCTTTGAAGTCCTTTAAGGAAAGCTAATGAGAGTTACCATGGATTGTTCACTTATAGGAGCCAGGAACAATGATAAACATTTTACCAACATTTTCATGTAAAACTCACAATTCTGACGTAGATGCTTGTCCCATTTTACAGAGGAGAGACCCGTGGCAGAGCAGTCAAAGTGACTTCAGTGCATGAGAGTCTATTTCATCGTGTCCTGTGCTGAGAGAGTTCTAAGTGAAGTTGAAAAAACACGTCAGTTAGGAACATGCCCTCTGTTCCAGCCACCAGGCTCCCTGATCTGTCCTTAACACACGCTCTCCCAGCCTCCTGTTCTTCAGGCCCTTGCTGTAGCTAAAGAGAGCTTGCTTTCTCCAGATGGTTCTAGTTCCTCTCTTCCACACTAGGGGCAGAGCTGTCATTTTGGAGTGCACTGGCTCACTTGATAGCAGGTGTTGATGTTTCAGTAGCTCTTGGTGCCCATTTCCACATTAACTGGTGTTTTCTAACCTGCTCCATAAATATTATAGTTTGGAGATGCAAGCACCTCTAAATTTCTAGAATTTGTTATTTATTATCTTTTAATTTCTGGTACTGATGTAAAATTCTTATCCATAGTTTTTTTTTTTTAGCATGTTGTGAATTGCAAATATACTCTATTTTTCTAAAATTACCTCTACTTAAAATAGGTCATGTTTGCATCTTCTTATTTTCAAATTTTTCTTTCTGGATGTTACTGAGATTTGCTACAATGGTGATGTGACCATAGCAGCTCCCAAAGGGCATGGTCTTTGTCACTGCTAAGCACATTACCTATCCTACTTAATAAATCACCCATAATTTGGAGGAGTTACTCAGTATTACCATTTTATAAATGATAAGCCTGTGCTTTCAGAAAATCCCGTGTTGTGCCTAGAGTCACACAGCTGGAAAGTGGTAGAGTTAGGATTTCAGTGCAAATCTATCTACCTGAGTATGATTTATGTATGTAATAAATCAACAACATGCTAATAGACTAGTTCCTGTCCTGACAAATTAGTATTCAATTTCTGGAGTTGAAAAGGATAGAAAACATAATTTTGTTCAATGTGTCCCGTTTATTCTTGAGGCGGGCACAGTATGTTTCGCTGTTTCTAAAGCTTGAAAGGACTGCATGTCATGACTATCTGGACTGCTGTGTTGAGTGTGGCGTAGAAGATGAGTTAATGTCTGTTTATTATGTATTTGCATTCTTTAATGAGTTTACATAATCTGTGTCATTTTCCTCTGGAACTTTGACCCAGTGTGCTCTGGAGCCTAATGGCTGTGAATTTTCTCTTCTGCAGACGATGTCTTCAGCAGTGGTGCAGTTATATGCGGCAGATCGGAACTGTATGTGGTCCAAGAAGTGTAGTGGTGTTGCTTGCCTCGTTAAGGACAATCCACAGAGATCTTATTTTTTAAGAATATTTGACATCAAGGTGAGTGTGCGTTTACTTTTTCACTTAAAACTGCATGCAATTAGGATTTGTGCCTTAGCTATAATGGAATGCAGGTATCTTTTTATTATTATTATTTGTAATGTCTTTACAGTACATAATATTGAAGCTGTAATTGTACTACTATTAGAAGGGTAGAACTGGGATGTAGTTATTGAAGTCTGGATTTGGGGACAGATGGGAGCAGGCCCTAAGCTACGTCAGGAATCTCTCTCCCTGTTGTATCTTTTCACTGTCATCTATCTTGAGAGCTGTTTTATTTTGTTTTGAAAATGATGCCTTTGGCTTTTGAGGTTCCCTAGAGTCTCTCCTTTCCTGGTCCTGTTCCTTTATCCCTTCCTGTCCATTACAGACTAGCACACATGCTTGTCTATCTGTAGAACAGGAAAAGCATATGATCATATGCATCGGCTCAGGTTTAAAGCATTATAGAATATCTATACTAATGTATTTGCTACTCAGTTTTACATTGTTTCTCAATATAAGGTTCATCCAGATTTCTACAGTCTGTATCCCTCACTCAAAGGAGCTCTGGTAGTGTAGTGGTTACTATTCGGGCTGCTAACCTCAGGGTCATCAGTTCAAAACTACCAGCTGTTCCGTGAAAGAAAGATGAGGCTGTCTGCTCCCATAAAGATTTACAGCCTTGGAAACCCTGTACAGGGTATGAGTCAGAACCGACTCCATAGCATATAACAACAACAATATCCCTCACTCAATTATAAATCCATCTTGCCTAGTTTGTATGGTGGACAGGTTTCAGTGGATCTTCTACTTTAATACAGACTAGGAAAGGAGCTCTGGTAGCGTAGTGATTACGAATCGGGCTGTGAACCTCAAGGTCAGCAGTTCGAAACTACCAGCTGCTCCACGGGAGAAAGATGAGGCTTTCTGCTCCCGTAAAGATAGCCTTGGAAACCCTGTACAGGGTCGCTATGAGTCGGAACTGACTCCATGGCACATTACCACCACCACCAGGAAGAAGGAAATAAAGACCACTTCTGAATGGTTAGCCACTGAAAACCTTATGAATAGCAGTGAAACATTGTCAGATACAGTGCCAGAAGATGAGCCCCTCAGGTTGGAAGGCACTCAAAATAAGACTGGGGAAGAGCTGCCTCCTCAAAGTAAAGTTGATCTTAATGATGAGCAAAGCTTTCAAGACCTTCATTTGCTGATGTGGAACAGCTCAAAATGAGAAGAAACAGCTGTAAACATCCTTTAATAATCAGAATATGGAATGTATAAAAACCGAAGGCATTAAACATGAAATGGAGCATATAAAGATTAACGTTTTAGGCATTTGTGAGCTAAAATGGACTGGTATTGGCCATTTTGAATCTGACAATCCTACTCAACCATTTCAAGATGTAGCACATGACTAAGAAACAGTGGTTCTGAAGCAAGAAGTCCAAGCTGTATTGAAAGCTTTGGTGAGAAACAAGGCTCCAGGAATTTGTGATGCAAATGGAAATGTTTTAACAAGCTGATGCAGTGCAAGAAACCTTCAGTCAACTATGCCAAGAATTTTGGACGCTAACTACCTGGTCAACCAATTGTAAGATACAAAAAGAGGTGACCCAATAGAATGCGTAAATCATAGGACAATATTATTATGTCACATGCAAGTAAAATTTTGCTGAAGATAATTTAAAAATGTGCTGGCAATATTTCAACAAGGAACTGCCAGAAATACAAGCAGGATTCAGAAGAGGAGGTGGAACTAGGGATATCATTGCTAATATCAGATGGATCTTGGCTAAAAGCCGAGAACACTAGAAGAGTGTTTACTTGTTCTTTATTGGCTCTGCAAAGACATTCAACTGTGTGGATCATAACAAACTGTCAATAACATGGTGAAGAATTGTGCTCTTGAGGAACTCAGCTTAATTGTTCACATCAGGAACCTGGCCATAGACCAGGAGGCAGTCCTTTGAACAGAATAAACAGATGCTGAATGGCATAAGAAAGGCGTTTGCTTTGCTTGTATTCTTTTACCATACTTAATTCAGTCTACATGCCGAGCAGATAATCTGAGCAGCTTTTTTTTATGAAAAAGTACCTGGCATCAACATTGGAGGAAGACTCACTAACAACCTTTGATACGCAGATGACGTGCTGGAAGCAAACAGAGCTTAACAGACTTACTGATGAAATCAAAGTCTGCAGCTTTAAGTACGGATTGCACCTCAGTATAAAGAAAATTAAAATCCTCACAACTGGACCAATGTATAACATCTTGATAAATGGAAAAAAAGGTTGAAGTTGTCAAAGATTTGAATTTGCTTGGACAATCCACAATCAACAGTAATGGAAGCAATAGTCAAGAAATCAAAAAGCAGATTGCATTAGATCTTCTGCAAAAGACATCTTTAAAGTGTTCAAGAGCAAAGATGTCCCACTGAGGATTGAGGTGTACCTGATCCAAGCCATGGTATTTTCAGTTGGTTCATGTGCCTGTGAAAGTTGAGTAATGAGTAAGGAAGACTTAGACAAATCGATACAGGTGAATTACAGTGTTGACGAAGAATATTAAAAGTTCCATGGAGTGCTAGAAGAACCAAAAAATTCTATCTTAGAAGAAGTACAGTCACAATGCTCCTTAGAAGCCAGGATAGTAGACAACGTATCTTGTTCTTTGGACATGTTGTCAGAAGGGAGAAGGACATCATGATTGGTAAAGTGGAGGGTCAGCAAAATAGAGAAAGACCCTCAATGAGATAGTTTGACATGACAACAATGAGCTCACATGTAACAAAAGTTGTGAGGATGGCACAGGGCTGGGCAGTATTTCGTTCTGTTGTGCAGTAGGGTAGCTATAAGTTGGAACCAATTCAGTGGCACCTAATAACAGAACATTCCTCACTCAGTTACAAATACATCTTGTCCTAGTTTGTTTGTATGCTTTTTTTTTTTTTTTGCTTCCCTAGGAATTCATGTCTTAAATTCCTTGAATTACATTAATATATGTATGTTGTTGTTAAGTGCTGTAGAGCCTATTCTGACTCCTAGTGTCCCTGTATAGGATTTCTGAAGCTGTAAATCTTTGTGGGAGCAGAAAGTCTTCATCTTTCTCCCTCAGAGTGGCTGGTGGGTATGAACCACTGATCTCGTGGTTGGCTGTCCAGTGTTTATCCTACAGAACCACTACACTCCCATATATGGAATTGTTGTTGTTGTTAAGTGCCATCAAGTTGGTTCTGACCCACAGTGACCCTGTTGTAGGGTTTCCGAGGAACAGCTGGTAAGCTTGAACCACTGACCTTGCCATTCAAACCAACTTTGCAGTCAGGCATATTTAACCCACAGTGCTACAGCAGGACTCCTTTATTTGGAATATGTGTATATAAAAGCTTATTATTAATATAAAAAGTTCCCTTAATATAAATTCCATCTACTTTCCATCATTGCTATATATTATCTTTATTGATAACTCTTGTTTAAATTTCTACTTTTTTCTAGGATGGGAAACTATTGTGGGAACAAGAGCTCTATCATAATTTTGTATATAATAGTCCGAGAGGATATTTTCATACCTTTGCTGGAGATGTAAGTCGTATTTTCCTTTATTACCCTATTAATGGCTTTTACAGTTGTCTAGAAGGCATTTATTAATTTTTTGTGTAACTATCATATAAAATATATAGAATAGCCATGCTTTTTGGAAGTTTCTTCGTAGTTGTTTTTCTTTTCATCGTTGTCTTTTGACTGGATAATAAACCTCTTTAGCCCTTAGTTTCATTGTCTATTAAAAGGAATCCTAAATGACCAGCAGTCCATGGGAACTGTTTCAGGGTTATGTATTATGTAGCCATTCAAATTATTTTGTTGAAGAAAAAAAAGTACAAAAAACGGGGACCCAAACCACTACCATCGAGTGGATTCTGACAGTGATCCTTTGTAGGGTTTCCAAGAATGTAACTCTTTATGGGAGCAGACAGTCACATCTTTCTCCTGCAGAGTGGGCTTCTGGGCTTGAACCACTGACCTTGTAGTTAGCCCCCCACTGTCTAACCCACAGAGGTGGGGCAGACTTTCAAAGTAGTTCATTTGTATATTTCGGAGGAAACTGTTGGAAGGATTTGATACCCACTGCTCACAGAAATTGGCTGAGTGGATTATGGGTGATTGTAATTTTTTTGTTTTGCCGATTAGTATTTCCTAAATTTTAGATATTGGGAAGGGGTTAAAAAAGTGTGGGTGAGGTGCTATACCCATGTCTTCCGAAAGCATTTTCTTCTCTAACTTTTCATATTTTTCTTGTTGTTGTTAAGTGCTGTCAAGTTGACTCTGACTCATAGTGACCCTGTAGAGGGTTTCCAAAGAGCAGTTGGTGGGCTTGAACTGCTGACCTTGCACTTAGCAGTCCAGTGCTGATCCTACAGCTCCACATATAGATACATACATATATATAGGCATTCTGGTAGTGTAGTGATTATGAGTCAGACTGCTAATCTCAAGGTCAGCAGTTTGAAACCACCAGCTGTTCCGTGGGAGAAAGATGAGGCTTTCTGCTCCCGTAAAGATTTACAGCCTCGGAAACCCTGTATAGGATCGCTGTAGGTTAGAATCGACTCCACGGCACATGACAACCACCACCATCACATATATAAAGGTTTGCGTTAAATGCTGTGGTAATAAACAGCGTCAGTGTGCTTTCACGTTTTTATGATTTCTCTGAAGTACGGTTATAATTTAAATACTACATTTAATTGAGTTATAAAATGAAAGCATGATACCATAAAGATAGAGTTGACCTACATTGACTTCTTCAGTGTTTGCTTTTCTAGCCTCATTTGTTTTTAGACTCCTACTAAATGATCAAATTCAAATTACTGTTGCATTTTTCATGGAAGGTGGGATGTTTAGTTTAATCCTTCAGTATCTACTGTAATAAGTAACTTGTCTAATATTATTCTTTTCTTTTACTTTTCTCATGCTTTTGCCTTAAAACTTAAACTTATTGTTGTTGTTGTATGCCTTTGAGTCAATCCCAATTCATAGTAAACCCTGTATTGGGTTTCCCAGAGTGGTTGGTAGGTTTGAACCGTCAACCTTGCAGGTAGCTGTCCCTGTCCTACATTGCTACGCCAGGGTTCAAAAGTTAAATCACTCAGGTCATAAAAGAATTGTTTTGTCTGCTAGCAGTGTCAGCCTTTTGTTCTTTTGAAATGTACTTCTGTTGATTATTTTTTCTTTATATAAAGCTAAATGTATATATTTTATTATTTATTCTTTTGACGAAAAAATTTCAGACTTGTCAAGTTGCTCTTAATTTTGCCAATGAAGAAGAAGCAAAAAAATTCCGAAAAGCAGTTACAGACCTATTGGGCCGACGACAAAGAAAATCTGGTAACTCGATTTTTGTTCCCCCCCCCCCTTAATTTTTTATTGGGAATTGAGTGAAGATTACAGGGCAGATCGTCAGTTTTACAGTCAACAGTTCCTGTGCTTTGCTTCATCACAATGATTATAATCCCCTCCATGTACCAGTAGTGAACAGTTTTTACCTGTATTCACTTGAGCATTACATTCCTGTGTCCCCCACTACCTTCGTCTGTCCTCTTCTTACCTCCTTCTTGTGTATTGCCTGCCCTGTCTCCCATGTGCATGGTCTGTCCTCTAGCCTGTGAACAGTTTTCCTTCCCCCTGCCCTGTACTCACCATAGATTGCTTCTTTTATCAAGAAAACTTTTTCTTAACTTTTTATAACATTAGTCTCATACAATGTATGCCCTTTGGTGACTGACTGATTTCACTCAGCACAGTGTCCGCCGGGTTCATCCATGTCATGAGATGTTTTGCAGATTCATTGTTGTTCGTCAGCGTTGTGTAGTATTCCGTTGTGTGTAGGTACCAAAGTTGGTTTAACTATTTTTCTGTTGATGGACATTTGGGCTGTCTCCATTTTTTTGATGTGTCTCTTATTGACAGCATATTGAAGGAAAAGGAAGATGCAGGCAACAGGCCAAATATGGCTTCTGATGCAGATTCTTGAAACACAGCTCTGTTCCCTCATTTACACATTGCTGGTGCTGCTTCCCTGTTCAGCAGAGCTGAGTAGTTATGACAGAGATGGTATGTTGTTGTTAGGTGCCGTCGAGTCGGTTCTGACTCATAGTGACCCATGCACCATGTTCAAAGAGGGAGGTGAAGGAGAAATAAAATGAACTGTGTTTTTTCTTCATATTATATTCTATTCATAATGGATGAGTAGGGTAATTAGTAGGGACCTGTTCATTGTTGGTATTTCTGTAACTAGGTTCACTCCTAGGAAAGGGGTTAGTTAGTGCTCTGTTAGTGAAACCTCAACTTCAAAATGACGATGGTTTCAGTATCTATTTGAGGGATGTGCTGTGGTGGGAAGCCAGGAGCTCTCTGGCTTCGTTCAGTGAAAATATGTGACGCTTTCAATAGGAGTAAAAAATACTTCTCTGAAAACTTGACTTGGAAATTGGTGGGGAACTGAAAGATGTTTTTCAGATTCTCACTTGATAAGGCATTGTTTTATAGAGTTCCTAAACTTTGAGGCAGCGTATCAGGAGCAGAAAGACCCCCACGTTAAGGAGACAGCTTATGGCGTAGCCCTTCATGCAGAGCTGAACTCCAAGCTCGCTTCTCATTCACTTTGTGTAGGATCCAACTTCTGGAGCAATGAAGAAGGAGCCAATTATCTTTCCTCACAATGTAGTTGTCGTTGTTAAGTGCCGTTGACCTGCTTCCGACTCCTAGCGCCCTTGTATGTGTTGTTTACTATTGGAAGACATCTATCCTCTCCCCCTTCTGTCTTCACTTATGAACTCTAATTGTACCAGCTTCTCAAACCATTCTTCACATGATCTTGTTTATAGACTTAGTATCTTGGATACTGTGCTGTGAATCTAATAACAATTTTTATTTCCTCTTCAAAACGATGGTGTTCAGATTTGAACACAGTGTTTCAAATGTAGTCTGGCCAGTTCTGGGATACCTTAACATCCTTGACTTGATTTAAATACTATTCTGTTAGTATTGCTAGTGAAAACTTCACACTGTTAAGTCCCTTTAGTCTTCTTCAACCGGACCTTCCATTCCTCCCCCTCATGAATGGCATTCAAGCTAGGACACTGTCATATACCTAAGGAGTTACTTTTTAGAACCTCTACTCTGAGTTTTATATTGATCTCACTACATTTTCCTGTCTGTTTCACCAGTGTAAGAAGTGTTTCCTTTATGGATGCAGTGATAACAGCACCTCAGATATGGAGCTTGGCATTCATTGACATAGAACCTGCTTCCTTTAAATGTTTCGTAAAATCACTTTATCAAACCACCAGATGGAGAAATACATTTCCAATTGCTGCAATTTCACCCTTAATGAAATGTTACTGATTTTTGATAGTGCTTATTTATAAAATAGTTACTTAATTGCATCCATTCTTTGTTTGTATTTCTCTTTAAGTTTCAGAAAAATTCTGTTATGAGATCTGTGAAAATTGTATATGTTTAAAAATTTTCAGCTACTCTTGAGCTTTTTTTAAAGACAAAATAGTGTTTTTCTTTGAGAAAACTGGTATAGAGTATAAATGCACGTGTCTCACTTTTCAGCAAAGCAAGAGATAAGCATATATGGGGGGACAACAGCGCTAATGAGGTTTGCTCACCATGGAATGGTCAGCCAGTCAAGATCCGAAAGGCATCATTCATGCACTTCCTAAAATGAGGGGGTGATGAAGGCACAAAGTGACTGGCTTACAAGGTTTTAGGAGGGAGTTTAGCATAAGAACGTGTGAGGGAAAATAGTGTTCCCACTGAATAGTTTTCATCTTGCCTGATGGGTCTGGTAAAAAGAGATGGGGATACGATTCTTATGATGCAATGGTGAGTAATAGTTATCATGACTAATTGCAACAGTCACAATTGTAAAGGTACATGTTTTGTAACAAAAACAGGGTAGTAGGTAATCTTACAGTCCAGAAGAAGAGGACCCTAGGACCATCAAGGGAGAAGAGCATAAGCGAAAAGCAGGACCTTATTCAGAGAAGCAGCAACACCAGAGATGGAGGCAGAGATGGGGACATGGACAGAGGGAGCAGCTGAGGACTGTAGATTCGTGGGAAGAGAGGGACTGGGTGCTGGAGGCCAAGAGGCAGACTTGCAGAATGTGACCTTTGGTGGTGTAAATTATCATATGTTCCTGAGTGTTAAAAAAAAAAAAAAAAAAAAAGGAGCTAAAATGAATAGAGAGAAATACTGTTAACTGGTGGTACATGGAGGGGATTATAATCATTGTAATGACAGAAGGTATATGATTTGTTGAATGTAAAACTGATGATCTGCCCTGTAAACTTTCACTCAATTCACAGTAAAAACTTTAAAAAAAAAAAAAAAGGCACTAAGAACCCCAGGGAGGAAGTGGGGTAACTGTTATTACAGTGGAGGGGACTGCAATCATTGAGATGAAATAAAGGGTATGGTTTGTTGAATGCAAAACTGGTAATCTACTCTGTAAACCTTCATTCAATTTACAGTGAAAAGTTTCACACATAAAAACAACATAAATACAAAGAATTGATGGAAATTCTCTTGGTTTTCCTCCTCCCTAGTTGACTTAGCTTCTTGGTGTTTTCTTGTCTCCATGTTCAGACTTGTGGGGATTCTCATTCCCTTTCTGCATTCCATCAGCCTTAACTTTGAATGCTGTGTATAGACTGATGTTCCCAGTACTGATCTACTCTCTCTCCCCTGACCTCAGGCCCGATCTACTCAACTTGAATGTCAAAATAGCCTTCAAATTTAACAACCGAGCAAAAGAATTGATTCCTGTTCCATACCCCCAAATTTAGCACACTCTTACCGGTTCTTAGGTCACCTAGTCTTCCCTATCTCAGTAAAAGTCATTGCCTCCCCATTGTCATGCTGACTGAAATCCATGGTCCCTCATAAATGCTATTGACAAGTACCATTGGCTCTAAGCAGTATTTTCTGTATTTGACAGTATCTCATCACTTAGCTGCCCCCACCCTAATCAAAGCCATCACCACTTGCTGTTTGGATGATTGTCGAGCTCCTGCTTCTACTCTTGTTGTGATGTTAAGTGTCATCAAGTCCTTTGTAGGGTTTCCAAGGAGCAGCTGATGGATTTGAACTGCTGACCTTGTGGTTCGCAGTCTAGTACTGATCCTACAACACCACACCAGGAGTCCTTCTACTCTAGCCTCCTGTTAGCTCTTCCTCACAGGAGTCAGAGTAAACTTTTAAAACATAAATTAGATCATATTACTTGCTATATTCAAAACCACGAGCTTTTTTGACGACGGAATACAATCTGTAGTCATTACCATGGTTTGCATCATGCAGGTGGGACCTTACGTGATCCAACCCCCTGCCTTTCCTGACTTGTCTCTCCACTGGCCTCCCTCACTGTCTCGCCTTCACCATCTTACTTCAGGCTGTTTCCTCCAGATACACAGGGGCCTTGTGTACATGTCGTTCCTGCCTCGCTTCAGTCGGATGTCTGCACAGATATCTTTTCCTCAGAGAGGCCGTCTGTAACCACCTGTACATATACTTAGAGATAAGTCAGCATCCTAGTGATTCACTTTTAAAGATGATATTGTATTACATATTCTAATCATGTTCTTTTAATTTGTTTTCTAACAGAGAAAAGACGAGATCCCCCAAATGGTAAGCACTTTGATAGTTATTAGTCAAAAATTTTTAGATTACTTTTCAATTCTTGCAGAGACATGTACCATATACTAGTACCTAACATTTATTATGATCAAATACAGTTTGATTGTAGTTTGTTGTGTTTTTATTTTTAAATGTTGAATGGTAGGTGAGGCTTAGGAAATAACATTTTTCTTTGGCTTTTTTCTAGGATAAAGGAAGAATACGTAGGTGTTAAAAATTACTAGTGATATCTTAATTCTGTATTTGAATTAACTAAGTTTAGAGTCTGTACAATCTGGTCGTAAAATTTACACTAATGGCACTAAATTTGGCAAGCATTTTTATTAACTTCTTACTGTAAGATACATCTTTTTTCCGTATTTTAAAATGTATTTCAGACTAGTAAATGAAACTTGTTCCCATTCAGTATTAATACTTAACTGTGATGGTTTCTTTAGAGCTAGTCTTCGCTGCGGGCTAGGTATTGGGCTATGCTAACCTCAAAGTTGGTGCTTTAAACCCACCAGCTGCTCCTTGGAATAAAAGGCTATCTGTTTTCTTAAAGACTTATGGTCTCAGACCCCTGAGGAGGTTCGCTCTGGGTCCAAATGGACCTAATGGCCATGGGATTTATGTTTGTTTGTTTAATCATAGCTGCAGAGAATTGTCTTTATATTTATATGTATCAATTTGTAATTACATATCCTCATGCAGATAATACCTACATGTTTATAGAAATGATAATATAATTAAACTCTATGGATTGTTTTGTTTTGTTTTTAATATTGAATCCCAGAGAGTAAAAACAGGATCCTCAGATGTCAAAGACAGGGTCCCAGACCTCTAGGGCAGAGATGTTTCTCCTGGACTCCATAAACCCTCCCTGAAATTGTGTGCTCAGTTTTATGCATACCAAATTTATACAAAGTCTCCTGGTAACGAACCATACCCTAACCGTGTCTTTAAGTCCTAATTGTAGGTGAATCGGAATTTTTTTGTAATTTGTAATGATTTAAGAAGATGAATGTAGTGAAAATTTGTTGTGAGTAGAACGTGGTTCAATTGTTTCAAAGTGAGAGCAGATTTACATAATGTTAAAGGGTTAGTGGAGTCCTGGTGTCGTGCTGCTGGTTAATGTGCTAGACTGCAAGGTCAGTTTGAACCGCAAGGTCGGCTGTTCAAGCTCACCAGCCGCTCCTCAGAAACACCCTATTACAGGGTCGCTATGAGTCGGAACCGACTTGACGGCAGCTTACTACAACAACAAAGAGAGAGTAGGAATCGTGTGTAAGTCGGACATTCATAAGCCGAGACCTACGTGTATATTCTTTTCTGCTGAGAAAGAGAGAATCCATGACTTTGATCAGATTGACATGCTCCCAAAGCCTTCAGGATAATTGGGGGGGGGGGGGGCGCGGGGGGGGGCTTGCTGCCTTTTTTTTTTAATGCATCTCAAGTCCTCTCATGAGAACTTAGAATGATTATTCAGGAGAATACATGTAATACATAGTTCATAAGATCTGACAGTTCTTGGTGGTGGTTGGTACTTGTTTCTTTTTACCATCTGAGTTTGACATTAAATTTTATTTTCTTAGTAGCGACACGTGAACAGAATATTGGTATATTAAATTTTGGATTATAATGTTTGTTGTTAATTGCCATCAAGTGGATTCTAACTCCTGGAGACTCCCATGTGTACAGAGTAGAACTGTGCTCCATAGAGCTTTCAGTGGATGAGTTTTGGGTCGTAGATCTCCAGGACTTTCTTCCAAGGTACCTCTGGGTGGAAGCCAACCTTCAGTCTTCAGTTAGCAGCTTGAGTGCATTAACCATTGGCACCACCCTGGGGCTCCATTTGGATTATATATATTTACTTTATCTTTTAAATGCAAATAGTCATACTTACCTATTACACACAATAAATACAGCTGTGTGGAGATTCAGTGAGGTAATTCAGTGCTTTATATAGTGCATCTTATTGTTAAGTGCTGTGGAGTTGGTCCAACTCATAGCAACTCTATATAGGGTTTCTAAGGAGCAGCTGGTGGGTTTGAACTACCGACTTTGTGGTTATCAGTCGGGTGTTGATCCTTTAGTGCCACACCAGGCTTCCCTTTACGTAGTGCATAGTGGGTATATTGGGTGGTGGTAATGGTTGTATGCCACTGAGTCGCTTTTGACTCATAGTGACTCTGTATAGGGTTTGTTGTTGCTAAGTGCTGTTGAGTTGGTTCTGACTCATAGTGACCCGCTATAGGTCTGAGGATCAGCTGGTGAGCTTGAACCGCCAACCTTGCAGTTCAAACAGACCTTGTTGTCCTGCGCATTAACGCAGAGCGCAAGGAGTATAGGGTTTGAGAGGCTGTAAATCTTTATGGGACCAGGAAGCCTTGTCTTTCTCCTGAGGAGTGACTGGTAGGGTCATACTTCTGTCCACTGAGATAGTAGGGCTCATTAGTAGGTATAGTTGTTGTTGTGATGTGTCATTGAGTTGGTCCAACTCATAGCAACCCTGTATATAGGTTTTTGAGGAGTAGCTAGTGGATTTGAACTACCTGCCTTGTGGTTTGTAGTCCAGTGGTGATGCTACAGTGCCACACCAGGAGTTCAGGGGGTGATAAGGAAATCCAAACCCACTGTCTCCCAGTCTTTGCCAACTATAGTGACTCTACAAAACAGAGTAGATCCTTAGGGTTTCTGAGATGGTAAATCCTTATGCGAGCAGACAGCCTCATCTTTGTCCTGTGGAGTCTTTCAATTAGCCCAACCCTTAGTCGACAGCGCCACCAGGGTTCCTTCTGTTGTTATTGTTAAGTGTCATCAAGTCAGTTCCGACTCATAGCCACCTTGTATACGGTTTCTGAGGGTTTGAACTGTCGACCTTTTAATCCGCAGTCCAGTGCTGACCCTGCAGCACCTCATCAGTTCTAAAGAAAATGGTGGGGGTGGTGTGCCGTGGAGTCTGTTCCAACCCATAGCAACCCTGCATAGGGCTTCCCAGGCTGTAAATCTTTACAGGAGCAGAAAGCATAATCTTCCTTCTGTGGAACGACTGCTAATTTCCAACTACTGACTTTGAGGTTAGCAACCCAACTCGTAACCACTATGCTATCAAAGAAAATAATATTGTAAAAACAAAACAAAAAAAAACCCCTGTATTACCATATTTGTATACCTATTGATTTATAAAATATATATATGAAATGTATTAGCACATTGTATGCACAGTAAAGAATGAGATAAATGATTAAAAATGAAGTGTCAATAGCTTTTGCTGCTCTGTGGTAGACTTTCTTGCTCTCCAAACTATGAAAACCACTCACTGGTTTGGAAGAGGCTGATTACTTTTCTGCACTGCCACTAGGTGGCACTGGTACCCTAACCACATCGCACAGGGGTTGTTTCAGATCCTTATGAGATGATGAATTTACCAGACCTTCTCAAATTAGAGCTTTTAGAAGGACCCTTTCAAATCTTCTACCAATTTAATTTTTTAAAAATAAACATCTGCCTGTGCTTTATATAATCTTATTAGACACTCAGTGCCCAGAGTCCATTCTTTTAGTTTGTCACTTTTGAAGCAAATATTTGCTTAAACTTTAGAACATCATTCCAATACACATATTTCCTCACCCCTTCAATCTATAAAAGTAAATGACTGTTGTCAAAAGAAATCACCAAGGACCTTAACTTCTTGAATGTGTAGAATATCTTTTTCTAATTCTCAAAGTTATTACTCAGTATTTATTAAATAACAAACTGCTGGACTACAAAGAGAACTGATAAGTAGATGAAGAAATACATGATGACAAACTTAGAATTATCAGTCACCTTGTTGTTTGATCTCTATGTAAAGGAGGGGTGGGAAACCTTTTTTTTCTGAAAAATTTAGAATAACGTTCACAGGCTACACAAAATTATTAACTTAAAAATTAGCCTTCTGTATTTGGTAGAACATTTAATTAACTCACTCACCCCTAATATGATGACTGGAGTCCAGTGTGGCGCTGTAGGAAAAGCACTCATTTTGAATTGCAGGGTTGGTAGTTCAAAATTACCAGCCACTTTTCAGAAACGCTTTATAGGGCTGCTATGAGTTGGAACTGCCTCAACAGCACTTAACAACAACAACACCGGTGTGATGGCTGAAACTGCAGTTGCCTTGGCAGGGTCAGACCAAATGATTTCAAGGGCCTTCCACGGGAGAAAGATGAGGCGTTCTGCTCCCGTATAGATTTACAGCCTTGGAAACCCTGTACAGGGTCGCTATGAGCCGGAACCGACTCCATGGCACATAACCACCACCATACAGCCCACGAGCTGGACATTGCCCACCCCTGATGTAAAGACTAGAGTAGTTCCTACAAAGAGCAGTAGATAGGAACTCAGATGCCCAGGTCATCTTTGCCAACGTCAGTGATTGAGTGGCTTCAGGCAGATCATCTGACTCTTACAGTTCATATTTTTCTTCATCTCTGAAGTGGAAGGTTACTAAAAGACACTTTCTACTTTTCTAATACTAATTTTGCATACATCTCTATAATCTGGATTTCCCTATACTGTTGGCACTGTTGTTAAGTGCCGTTGAGTTGGTTTGCCTCACAGCCTTTATGGGGTTTCTGAGGAGCGCTGGTGAGCTTGAGCTGCCGGCGTTGCAGTCCAGCACATTAGTCCCAGTGCCACTTACTTAAGTAATGTTTTAACCAATATTTAGGAGAATATACTTTAATAACTTTAGACAGATAATAGCAGTGCTTTATATGCTATTGGCAGATGAATAACAATATATCTATGCCTGGTTTGGGGTAGAAACAGGAGAGGAAACACTGCTGTATTATGAGCTGAACTTTAGCATCCTTTCAGCTGTAACTTACACGAGGGGGCTTCAAAAAGTTTGTGGACAAATGGAATGAGAAGATAGGAACTTTTTGTACAGACTTTTTGAAGCCTCCTCATAGTTTGTTTCTATCCTCTTCATCCTTCAGAGACAGTGGAGTAACTTTCTCTAGTGAGTTAATGACTTCACAAGACCCTTAACTTCCATATTGCCCAGAGAAGAATTCACTGGCTTGGATTGGGTCACTCTACTCAGCCCCCATCTGTGGGATAATGGATTACTTTTCTGAAAACGATTATGCTTGACTTTTTCCTCTGCATTTTTAAAGGTGAATTTGGTTGCTCTCTTACAGAATACCCACTTCAGTAAGACAGTGTATATAGAGAAAGGCTAACTCTTAAGTTTGTCTTAAGTCAGCTCTAAAATGCTGTTAAATGTAACGATCAAAGAGCAGTCAGCAATTTGCAGCATTTTGTTGACACTGATTGACCTGGATACGTTGTAAGAAGAGAGCAGGCAGAAAGGGGAGAATGAGAAATGAAAACAGAGCCGTGGTTAAGTCCATGAAGGTCTGAGTGTGGAGCCAGTTTAGTCCTCTGGCACCAGATTCTGGGTTCCCAATAAGACCCTTATTTTGTGAAACTCCAGTAAACTCTGAAGCCTTCTCTAAACAAATTCAAAGTTCAAGTCTTTATCTGCTACTTAGTCAGTCTTTCAAATCATACCATTGATCCAGTTATTTTCAAGTTATTCTAAACATTAAATCAACTTTTAATGATTCTATCCCTATTATTCACTTGTTGACAAGTGCCATCGAGTTGGTTCCGACCCATAGCAACACTGTATAGGGTTTCCAAGGAGCAGCTCGTGAGCTTGAACCGCCAACCTTGCAGTTCAAATGGCTTTGCAGTCTGGTGCATTAGCCCACAGCGCCACACCAGGACTCCTTATTATTCACTAGCCCCACCCCACCCCTTTTTTTTTTTTTTCAAGAATGTCTGTATTGCTTGATAAAGTGAGCAACTTCCCATTGGATCAAATTTTTATTGTTATAAATGAAAATTTACGATATATACATAAAAGTAATCTATGAATATTGAGGGAAAATATCTGAATTTTTGTCATATCAGAAATACGTACGTTTTCTAAATTGATTATTTGTCCAATAACGTGACAGGTGTCTTTTATAATTTTATTTTAGCTTTGTTTCATTTTTAATAGTAGAGTTGACGGAGAGAGAAAATGGGTTATATATAATTTTCCTATAAAGTAATTTTGATAAATTTGAAGTTTTTAGCACAGTTAAAAGATTACAGTCAAATTGGCCTTTATTGATTCCCTGATATGCATTAGTTAGCCTGTGTTTCTTAGAAGTTTTGAGAGGGAGAGGGGCTGTGTGCTGATGACTGGGTGGCAGGCTTGCAGGGTATACCCTTTGGTTGGTTGATGATGCATGGAGGGGATTATAACCATGGCAATAAAACGATATACGATAGGATGAATGTAAAGCTAATGTTCTCCCATGTAAACTGTCTCATAATTCACAATAGAACATTAAAAAAAAAAAAAGTTTCATCTGCCACTCTGATTATGTCGAGGTCTCCAAGGCTATCGCTAGGAGGACTCACAGGACTCAACATATAGATGTTGTTGTTGTTGTTATATTGTTAAGTGCCTTAAAGTCAGTTTAGACTCATAGCCACCCTGTACAAGGTTTCCACGGAACGGCTAGTGGGTTTGAACTGCTGACTCTGCAGTTCAAACTGACTTTGTGGTCCAACACATTATCCTGTAGTGCCACACCAGGACTCCGTATCCATATAGTAACAAATTCTGAAATAATTTAGCCTGATAATGTATTCAAGAATATTGTAAGTGTCTGAAATTTTAGTTGTACTTTATCCATTATATTAAAAAATCTTAAGATGCCAGTTTCAAGACAACTTTTAACTTGCTTCCAGTATTATTGTTGTTGTTAAGTGCCGTCGAGTCGGTTCCGACCCATAACGACCCTGTATTGGGTTTCTGAGAAGCAGCTGGTGAGCTTAAACTGCCGACCTTGAAGTTCAAACGGCTTTGCAGTCTGGTGCATTAGCCCACAGCGCCACACCAGGTCTCCTGTATCATAGTAGTCCGTTTTTCAATTTCATTTATTTAAATTCTAATTTTTATTTTGCACAATTATCTTAAATGATATCTGCGTCACGCTAGTTTTGGCTTTCTTTTCAGGTCCTAATCTACTCATGGCAACAGTTGATATAAAAAATCCAGAAATCACTACAAATAGATTTTATGGCTCACAACTCAACAATATCTCCCACACCAAAGAAAAAAAGAAAGGAAAAACTAAAAAGAAAAGGTTAACCAAGGCAGATATTGGAACACCAAGCAATTTTCAGTAAGATGGTCTTTCTAGTCTTAACTTTTGATTGATCCATTGATGCTCTTGATTTTTAACTTAGAAAAAGTTTTAGAATTTTAACTTTCTTTGGGGAAAGATCCTTCCTTTTAATACTTGCAAGTGTTTTGATTTATGTAGGTTTTGTTGTTGTTTTTAAAGAGTCATCTCAATAGATATTTTGTGTATCTTAGTTTACTTAATTTAAACTCATCAAAAAGAAAAAAAGTTGTTTCTTCTACTAATTAACGCATACAAATTTTTATTTTGTCTATAATAATTGGAAATTCCTAGACGCAGCAACCCTTCAGTACTTGTACATTGTTCACTTTTTTATGTTCATGTCACTTGCTCATTATAAAAGCTGTATTCTCTTTATGTGTAATGCATATATTCTTATTCTAGGATGACAGCTAAGGAAATGGATGCTCAGAGCAATGATGTAAAACATTAAGGGTTAACAGAATTAGGCTTAAAGAGTCTTGGGCTCCTGACTCCTGGTCCATAGTTTTTCCTCAGAGTGGATTTATGTCTATGAGAACTAGAAATAGAAGCTGAAAATTCAAAATTTTTATTAAATTTCATATGTAGTATGTATCTAATGCCCTTTTTGCATTTGTTTTTTTTTTTTTCTGTCGTCTAGACACATTGGGCATGTTGGTTGGGATCCCAATACTGGCTTTGATGTAAGTACCTTTTCAGACCATCAATATTATTACTGTAAATAGGTGGGAATGTTAGGGTCTCTCCTTAAATGTTTTATCTTCATTATTCATTGTTGTGAATTCTGGTGTCTGTTTGACTGTGTGTATGTTTGTGGCGCAATGGTAATGAGTTTTGTGGTTAGGACTTTATGCCATGGAAGTTTGAACCCACAGTTTGTTCTTTCATTCAGAGCATGCTCTCTAAAGGCAAACTGTGTATCATCTTTGACTTTATATCTTGTTTAAATTAAATGTGTTAGTTTTGAAAGCCAAAAGAAAAACTTATTTTTGCTAAATGGTAATAACTTTGTTGAAATATATACCTTGTGACTGGAAGGTACTTTTGTAATATTCTAATTATCCAATTCTTGAGTTAGCTTTTTGTCTTTTTAGTCTGTTGATCTTTTTGTTAATTTCATAATGGATTCACTTAGAACAATGTGAGTTAACTTACAGCACGACCAAGGTGGGTGAAACTGTTAGTGGAACAAATATGTTTTAAATATTTTATCTGTTTTATCTAAGTTATGGGTGTTTTGCTTTTGACCAGTAGAGTCTCATGTTGTTGTTATTGTTATGTGCTGTGGAGTTGGTTCTGACTCATAGTGACCCTGTACAGGGTTTCCAAGGCTGTAAATCTTTATGGGAGCAGAACACCTCATCTTTCTCCCATGGAACAGCTGGTAGTTTCAGACTGCTGACCTTGAGGTTCACAGCCCGATTCGTAACCACTACGCTACCTTAGTAGAGGCTCATGGTTTAGATAAATTCTTTTTTTAAAGAGAAATATTATTTGTGATTGGCATAAATACTGTTGGTTACTTTTGTTATAATTTTAAATCTGCAAACATCTATTGAGTGCCTCTTTGTGTTTGCAATGTGCAAAATGCTTGGGAATATAGGAGTCCTTATTCTCTATTTGATTTGCTTTTTTTGTGCATTTTGTTTAGACCTAAGTCTCTCATAGGACAAGGTGAAATAGGTGAGCACTGGGGATGCTGGAATGAGTTACTAAAGGTCTAAATGAGGTACCCTTTGTGAAGGCAGGGAGCACAAAAGAGAAGGGATAAAATGTTAAATCTCTCCTTATCCTGTCTTCGTTAGTTTTTTTAATAAGGAAGTTTAATTAGCATATAAGTAATAATTTGAATATACTCAAAGTTTATAAACTTAAAATAATTTCATAAAAGGTATGATTTCCTAAATGAAATGAAATTTTTATCATAGTCTGATTTTAAAGATTGTCATAACTGTTACAGTTAGCTGTTATTTTCTCTCTTATACAGCTGAATAATTTGGATCCAGAATTGAAGAATCTTTTTGATATGTGTGGAATTTCAGAGGCACAACTTAAAGACAGAGAAACATCAAAAGTTATATATGACTTCATTGAGAAAACAGGAGGTGTTGAAGCGGTTAAAAACGAACTACGGAGGCAAGGTAACTTTTAGTTCCATTTCAGCATTTTGATCTAGTTTTTTTCTTAAATTTGTTGTGGTCCATTACCATTTTCCAGTGTAGAGATGCTAAAACAAATGAAAGAAATTACAAGATACAAGAGCTGAACAGAAAATTTCAAATACCAGCTCAAGAAGATAAAGCCAAATATTACAACAAAATATGCAAAGATCTGGAGTCAGAAAACCAAAAGAAGAACAAGCTCAGCATTTCTCAGGGTGGGGGAACTGAAGAAAAAATTCAAGCCTCAACTTTCGTTATTGAAAGATTCTCTGGGCAAATTATTGAATGATGCAGAAAGCATCAAAAGAAGATGGAAGGAATACACAGAGTCACTGTACCAAAAGGAAATGGTTAATGTTCAACCGTTTCAAGAGATAACATATAATCAAGAGCCAGTGCTACTGAAGGAGGAAGTCCAAGGTGCATTGAAGGAATTGGCAAAGAACAAGGCACCAGAAATCAATGGAATCAAAATTGAAATCTTTCAAGAAAGTGCGGTGGGACGGGAGGCACTCACTCATCTCTGTCAAGAAATTTGGAAGACAGCTGTCTGGCCGACTGATTGGAGGAGATCTGTATTTATGCCCATTTCAAAGAGAGGTGACCCAATGGAATGCGAAAATTGTCAGACAATCTCTTTGATATCCCATGTGAGTAAAGTTTTACTAAAGGTAATATAGAAACGGCTGCAAGCATACATTGACAGAGACTTTCCAGAGGTTCAGCCGGGTTCAAAAGAGGCCGTGGAACGAGGGATATCATTGCTGATGTCCATTGGATCTTGGCTGAAAGCAGAGGATATCAGAAAGATGTTTACCTGTGCTTTATTGACTACGCAAAGGCTTTCGATTGTGTGGATTATGACAAGCTATGGACAACATTGCGAAGTATGAGTATTCCAGAATACTTAATTGTTCTCGTGAGGAATCTGTATTTGGACCAAGAGGCAGTTGTTCGAACAGAACATGGGAACACTGAATGGTTTAAAAAATTAAGAAAGGTGTGCGTCAGGGTTTTATTCTTTCACCATACTTATTCAGTCTATGTGCTGAGCAAATAATCTGAGAAGCTGGGTTCTATGAAGAAAAACGTGCTATCAGCATTGGAGGAAGACTCATTAACAACCTGCGATTTGCAAATGATACAACCTTGTTTGCTGAAATGAAAATCCTCACCACTGGACCAATAAACCACATTCTTACCAACGGAGAAATGATTGAAGTTGTCAAGGACTTCGTTCTTCTTGAATCAACTATCAACACTCATGGAAGCAACAGTCAAGAAATCAAACGATGTATTGTATTGCATTGGGCAAATCTGCTGCACAAGACCTTTTTAAAGTGTTGAAGAGCAAAGATGTCAGCTTGAGGACTAAGGTCCGCCTGACCCAAGCCATGGTATTTTCGATAACCTCATATGCATGCGAAAGCTGAACAGTGAATAAGGAAGACCGTAGAATTGATGCTTTTGAGTTATGGTGTTGGAGGAGAATACTGAAAGTGCCATGGGCTTCCAAAAGAACCAGTAGATCCGTTTTGGAAGAAGTGCAGCCAGACTGCTCCTTGGATGCCAGGATGGCCAAACTTGGTCTCTCATTCTTTGGACATATTGTCAGAAGGGACCAGTCGCTGGAGAAGGATATCATGTTTTATAGGGTGGAGGATCAGGGAAAAAGAGGAAGACCCTCAACAAGATGGACTGCCCAGGTGGCAGCATCAGTGGACTCAAGCGTGGCAACAGTAGTGAGGTTGGCCTAGGATTGGGCAGTGTTTCGTTCTGCTATGCATAATGTCACTATGAGTTGGTACCGACTCAATGGCACCTAACAACAACAACATTATCATTACCAGCTAGTACTCATATCCTTATTAGGCCTTCCTTGAGCAGAGTTTGAATTTGACTAACCAGTTTGGCCCAGTGTGCCATGTCTTAAAATATTTTTGTATAACTAAAAAGCTTGACAGGTTTTGTGTATGTTGTTTAAAAGTTTTTTATTAACTTGCTGGAAATCCACATTATTTTAGAATAAAAATTACACTTGACTAAATATTTTATTTAAGGAATCTTAAAAACTGTGATTAAAGTTGTTTTCTTTCAATTCAGAAGTAGTAGTTTAAATATAATTACCCTAATCAATATTGTAGGAGTCCAGGTATAGCTCTGTATGATAAGCAGTGGACTGTTAACCATAAGGTCTGTGGTTCAAACCTACTAGCCAGTCCTTGGAAACTGTATACAGGGTCACTGTGAGTCAGAACTGACTTGACAGCACTTAACAACAACAATCATCACTAATGTAAGGAGCCCTCATGGTGTAGTGGTTTAAAGAGCTTAGCTCTTAACCCAAAGGTCAATGATTCGAACCCACCATACACTCCCTGGAAGAAGATTGAGAGCCTTGGATCCCTATGAGGCAGTTCTGCTCTGTCCTGCAGAAGTGCTGTGTGTTGGAATCAGCCCCAAAGCAGTGGGTTTGGGTTTTGATTTAGTAGGTATTGTGAAGAACTTGGTGCTTTCCACAGGATTAAGTGCTTGACTGCTAAATGACACATTGGCAGTTCGAATCCACCAGCTTCTCTGAGATAGAAAGTTATGTTTTTTGACCAACATAGTGAACATTTATTGAATATAAATAATGTAAATTGTTTATTAATTTTGAAAAAATGTTTTTTTCCTCAAAGAAAGTATAAACGTTATCTTTTGGTATCTGAGTGTGTATGTATGACAGTTTTGCAGTGTTTCAAGATTTGATGGATCATTTGAAGCATTGCTGTTTTTAGGTGTCATTGAGCTGTTTCTGACTCAGGCAACTTATTTTGGGTTTACTGAGAGCAGCTAGTGGACTTGAACCACTGACCTTGTGGTTAACAGTCCAGTCCTTATCCTACAGTGCTACATCAAGACTTCTTAATCATCATAATAAAATGCAGATATAGTAATGCTGAAATTTCTAATGGGCCATTTAGCCATCTCTCTACCTTGTCCATTTGGGACTGCTTTTTTTACTTCACAGTTTTTATTTACTCATAATCAATGTTCAGCTCATCCCAGTGTCCATCTAAGGAATCTGTCTATCTTGCCTGTGTCTCTTTCACTGCTTATTATGTTCGTTTAGCATTTGATTGACTGATTGTATATTCAGCAAACATGATATTCACACCAGCACGGGTCTCTTCTCAGATATTTAGGTGAAACGATAGAGGTTGGTTCTTCCCTCAAAAATTGTACATACGGCCTCCTGTAAAAACCAGTATATAAACAAACATGAGGAAGCTTCCAAAAATTCATAGGAAAATCCCATTGCTTTTTGACTCCATGCTGCTATTTTCATCCCACTCACTTGCATGTATGTAATACATTCTAACTTGATTGGGTTTGTTATTTAAGCTATAGTATGACTGTTTTTTGTTTGTTTGTTTTTAATTCTAGCTGCTTATAAATCATCAAATTTTAAGCAAGATCTTTCCTCAGTTAAACTCTGTAAAACAAAGAAATAGACAGACCTTAAAAAAACATGCTTTGATAACAAAGGTACATTCTATTCTGTTCAACTGGAACCCAGTAGCCAGTGTAGTGTGGAACATTTTAGGCATCAGAGAATGATTTTAGGGAGTTTCAAAAGGTTCGTGGAAATATGAAATTTAGAGATGATGGAAGTTTCCCACAATCTTAGTGAAGCCCCCCTCGTATTTATATGAGTAAATGCTTATGAGTTGTGCTACATTAATGATTTAATTCTGAAAGTGAGTTGTTTTTATAGAGAATCATGTTTGATTCCTTAAAGAGAGAAGGTATCCATTAATATTGTATTAAAAAATGGAATTTGCTTATTGACCAAAATGGTTAATTTCGTTGTAATATTTTTATTTATACTTTAAAAAGTGTTTTATTTCCCTCTTCTTGTTGTTGTTAAGTGCTGTCGAGTCGATTCTGACTCATAGCGACCCTGTATAGGGTTTCTGAGGAGAGGCAGGTGAGTTTGAACCATTGACCTTCTAAGTTTAAACTGACCTCGCAGTCCTGTGCATTAAAGGGCAATGACACACGGGGACTCCACCCCCTGACTAGAAGTGGTGCTAATTCCTTAAAATGAAATTCAGATGTTTTAGTTGATATCTTTAAAGAAAGCAAGATGATCCTTTATGCTGAGTATTTCCAAATGACATTATAAAGTATTCTGTATGCTTAGATGTTTTTGTAAAATGAAAGAGGGAGCCGTTTTTGTTTTTTTAATACATATTGTTTTGTTCTTCTGCATCATAAACTGACTTGCTTTTTTCCTGTAATGTTTGTAAAGGGGAAAAGCCTGCATTCATTTTTTTTCCTAATTTTATTTCAGCGCCACCGCCTCCACCTCCATCGAGGGGCGGGCCGCCCCCTCCTCCCCCACCTCCACATAGCTCAGGGCCCCCACCTCCTCCTGCCAGAGGACGAGGCGCTCCTCCCCCTCCGCCTTCTAGAGCACCTACAGCTGCCCCTCCTCCGCCTCCGCCTTCCAGGCCAGGGGCGGGAGTCCCTCCACCTCCGCCCAATCGGATGTACCCGCCTCCACCTCCAGCTCTTCCCTCCTCTGCACCTTCTGGGCCACCCCCTCCACCGCCGCCTCTATCGTTGGCTGGATCAGTGGCACCACCCCC
>NW_006408550.1:20905562-20906297 GCF_000296735.1 Chrysochloris asiatica | reverse complement strand
CCCCCTGGGCCCCCTCCTCCACCCGGCCTCCCTTCTGAAGGCGGCGACCATCAAGTCCCACCCCCTGCAGGAAGCAAAGCAGCTCTTCTAGATCAAATTAGAGAGGGGGCTCAGCTCAAAAAAGTAGACCAGAACAGCCGGCCGGCGTCCTGCTCTGGAAGAGACGCCCTTTTAGACCAGATCCGACAGGGTATCCAACTGAAATCTGTAAGTACCTTGTTCCTTCCGGTTTGGATCATCTGTGTAGTGGCCTTTGAAAGTAATTGATATGAAGTCTTTGGAAAGCTTTTTTACTCCCTCTTGCCAATCCTGTTTTTGTTTTGTTTTTTAAATTAGGTCAAATCCTCAAATGTTAAGTTCTATATCTCCTGTATGGAGCTCTGGTAGCGTAGTGGTTAGGAATCGGGCTGCGAACCGCAAGGTCAGCAGTTTGAAACCACCAGCTGTTCCGCGGGAGAAAGATGAGGCTTTCTGCTCCCGTAAAGATTTACAGCCTCGGAAACCCTGTACAGGGTCGTTATGAGTCAGAAGTGACTCCACGACACATAACCACCACCACAGTAACTTTGGGACAATAGTAAATAACAATGCTATTAGAGCCAGTGTCAGTATTGTACCCTATGTATAACTCTTAACAGCTAAGATGATCAAAGAACAAACCGGATTCCATCATTCAGACTGTGAATAATTGAAATAAAATGATGTATAATATGCTTAATTTAGTAAGAAATCCAT